>NC_065410.1:0-2500 GCF_024362695.1 Pectinophora gossypiella
GGACTCGCTCTATGACCTAGTGAATTATATACGTCTGAAAATAAAAGCAAAAAAGCTTATTACGTTAGTCTCACTGGACATAGAGGGAGCCTTTGACAACGCTTGGTGGCCAGCAATAAGAGTCAGACTGGCTGAGGAAAAGTGTCCTGCAAATATCCGGAGAGTGCTTGACAGCTACCTACGAGGACAGACAGGTCGCAGTGAGATATGGGGGGGAACAACACGCAAAGATCACATCAAAAGGTTGTGTACAGGGATCGATTGGGCGGTCCTATCCTGTGGAACCTTCTCTGGATCCTCTCTTGAAGGGGCTTGAGGAGCGAGGGGATTATGTCCAGGCATCGCTGACGACGTGGTCCTCGTGTTCCACGGGGGAAACCTGCGCTGGAAGTCGGGAGGCAGGCCAATGCCGCCCTCGCCTATGTCCAAGATTGGGGAAAGAAAAACAAACTTAACTTTGGTCCGCAAAAAACCAAAGCTATGACAATGACCAATAAAATAAAATACGATACCCCGGTCTTGGATATGGGCGGGATCGGCATTGAAATGTCAAACGACATAAAGATCTTAGGGCTACACATCGATAGAAGTTGACCTTCAATAAACACGTCTCAGAAGTGTGCAAAAAAGCTATCGTGATCTACAAACAGCTCTCCAGAGCAGCAAAAGTAGGACTGGGGTCTTCACCCAGAAATTATTAGGATCATATATAACGCGACAATTGAGCCAATAATCTTATACGCAGGCTAGTGTTTGGGCTCCGGAGGTTGACAAGCTGGGGGTGCAGAAGCAGCTCAATAACGTACAGAGGGGATTCGCGCAAAAGATGACGAAAGCGTACCGAACAGTATCTCTTAACTCTGCCCTGGTGCTGTCTGGGTTGCTCCCACTTGACCTCCGGATTAAGGAGGCAGCCGCCCTGTATGAGGCCAAGAGGGGGGTGCCCCAGCCAATACTGGGGGATAGAGAAGTGGAACGAGTCGTTGGATATGCCCAAGCTCCACACCCGGCGACGCATATGAAACTGGGGTTCGTCTGTCTGGTAGACCAAGAGCAGGTCGACTGCCATAACAAGCAAGCAGTTCGTATATATACGGACGGCAGCAAAATTGACGGCAAGGTCGGGGCAGCCCTATCCGTGTGGGATGGTGATGCTGAGACCAAAACCGTCAAGTTGAAACTGTCTCCGTATTGCACGGTCTACCAGGCTGAACTGCTGGCCATATGCGAAGCCACTAGGGTGATTTTGGCGTGCCATCAAACGAGCTTTGGCATATACAGCGACTCGAGGTCGGCGCTCGAAACTGTCGTCAACTACGACACCAAGCACCACCTAGCAGTCACGATACGAGCAAATGTCGCAGCAGGCAAACGCCAGAAAAAGGAGATATCCTTCTTCTGGATAAAAGCACATGCCGGATTGGAAGGAAATGAAAGGGCGGATCAATTGGCAAAAGACGCGGCGCAACGGGTGAAGACCAAACCAAATTATGACCTTTGTCCAGTCTCGTATATTAAGAAAACAGACCCGAATAGAGTCCCTTGAGAGGTGGAATGATAGGTATCAGTCAGGAACAACGGCCTCTACCACAAAATTGTTCTTCCCGGATGCGATACTAGCACACAAAATCATCAAAAAGATAGAGATTACGGGAGTACTGACGCAGGCGCTGACGGGGCATGGTGGGTTCTCTGAGTACTTAAACAGGTTTAAGTGCAAGGAGAGCCCATCGTGCATCTGTGAGCCAGGGGTAGAGGAAACCATCGTCCACCTTCTCTTTGAATGTCCCACAAACGGTCCCCTTAGGCATGACGTGGAGCAAATGTTGGAGACCACACTGTGTAGAGAGAGAGAGCAAACGAAATAATGGCGGATAAAACTAGGAGAGCAACCTTCATCAAATATTGCCAAACCGTGGTAAATAGAGCAATCAAAAGAAATAAAGAGTAACTAAATTAATGTAAATAATATATACTGTGCTATATATTATTAGACATAATGCATTATAGTATAAGAAATCAAATCTGTACGCCAATATTTGTATGTAAACCTGTGTTAGACTAAGAAATAAATATACAATAGCTAGTAAGAATAGAGTGTAAGACAATAAGGTATAGATATAGGTGAAGCACAGTGTGGAAACTGAAGCTGTAAAATTTTAAAAATGTATAAGTAAGAATAATTATAATTAGAATTTAAGACTAGTAATAAGGAAGTGGCACCTACACTTAAAAATAAAAAACAGACATACAAACACACACAATAAATAAAAAACAAAAACTCACCTTCTGAAGTGACGAAAGAGCCATACAATATTGTATCGGTTCTGGATCATTTCTATAGAGCAAACATGTTTTAAAATAAAGTGCTAATAACATAAGTATTTTGTCTGACAAGGTCTCTACCGCTTCATGGTAGAGGTAAAACCAGCAAAAATAACAAAAAAAAAAAAAAAAAAAAAAAAACTAACCTAACCTAACCTAACCTAACCTAACCTAA
>NC_065410.1:5000-7500 GCF_024362695.1 Pectinophora gossypiella
TAACCTAACCTAACCTAACCTAACCTAACCTAACCTAACCTAACCTAACCTAACCTAACCTAACCTAACCTAACCTAACCTAACCTAACCTAACCTAACCTAACCTAACCTAACCTAACCTAACCTAACCTAACCTAACCTAACCTAACCTAACCTAACCTAACCTAACCTAACCTAACCTAACCTAACCTAACCTAACCTAACCTAACCTAACCTAACCTAACCTAACCTAACCTAACCTAACCTAACCTAACCTAACCTAACCTAACCTAACCTAACCTAACCTAACCTAACCTAACCTAACCTAACCTAACCTAACCTAACCTAACCTAACCTAACCTAACCTAACCTAACCTAACCTAACCTAACCTAACCTAACCTAACCTAACCTAACCTAACCTAACCTAACCTAACCTAACCTAACCTAACCTAACCTAACCTAACCTAACCTAACCTAACCTAACCTAACCTAACCTAACCTAACCTAACCTAACCTAACCTAACCTAACCTAACCTAACCTAACCTAACCTAACCTAACCTAACCTAACCTAACCTAACCTAACCTAACCTAACGTTCCCGACAGTCGGAGGGAACACTTGTGCACAGCACAAGATATCCTGCCGGCCCTGCCGACTCCTGCCGACCCCTGCCGGCCGTCTCCTGCCGGCCGTCTCCTGCCGGCCGTCTCCTGCCGGCCGGCCCTGCCGCCCTGCCGGCTGGTCCTGCCGCTCCTGCCGACCCCTGCCGGCTGGCCCTGCCACCCTGCCGGCTGGTCCTGCCGCTCCTGCCGACCCCTGCCGGCTGGTCCTGCCGCTCCTGCCGACCCCTGCCGGCTGGCCCTGCCGCCCTGCCGGATGGTCCTGCCGCTCCTGCCATCCCTGCCGGCTGGCCCTGCCGCTCCTGCCGGGTGGACTTGCCGATCCTGCCGGCTGGTTCTGCCGCACCTGCCACCCCTGCCGGCCGGCCCTGCCGCCCTTGCCGGGTGGTCCTGCCGTTCCTGCCGGGTGGTCCTGCCGCTCCTGCCCGCTGGTCCTGCCATCCCTGCTGGTTAAGCCGGCCCTGCCAGCCCGGGCCCTGCCGACTCCTGCCGGCGGGCCCTGCCATTTCCTGCCGACTCCTGCCGGCAGGCCCTGCCATTTCCTGCCGACTCCTGCCGGCAGGCCCTGCCATTTCCTGCCGACTCCTGCCGGCAGGCCCTGCCATTTCCTGCCGACTTCACCATGTCTTTTTACGGGGACTGCTTCGAAGACGATGACCTGGAGCTGGAAGACTACCTCGGGGAAGGATCCCGAGACTGGGAACAACATCATGCTGATCAAGAGCTAGCAAGAGAAACTAGAGCTGCCAAGAACGCAAAATCGAACCCACCTCCACCGACTCCATCGCAAACTTCGAACCACAACAAGACTATACTTGATAACCTCGTTAAAGAATACGAAGCGATTACCCAAGAAATAGTGTCCAAGCTTAATGAGGGAAGAAGTGTCACCGCCGTCAATAAAAAGTTAGTCATTAGTCTGTGTACCCAAATGCAAATCAAGCTCAAATCTGCGATCGACAGCCTTGATTGGTCTCCACCCCCACCCCCGACTACAAAGGAACCCAAGATATCTTCTAGTGAGGATATCAAGAAGGAAATAGTGACGTGTGTCAGAGCAGAAATGCAGAAGCTCACGAAACAACTTGCGAATACTGCTGTCGCCCCTACTCGCCCGTCTTATAGTCAAGTCGCCGCCGGACCTACGCCATGGCCTAGTGTGAACATCAGTGCTAAATCCCCGAACTACAATTCACCACCTATCACTAAACCAGCCATTATAGTCACTGCCATCGATAAAACGAAATCCCGTGAACAAGTCATAACCACTCTTAGAAAAATTGCTGACTACAAGAACACCAACTATGCACCCAGTAAACTAACTCCACTCTCGAACAACAAACTCCGTGTCGAGTTCGATACTGCGACCGAACGTGATGACACACTAGAGCGGCTCAAGAAGTCCCCGGAGATTGTGGCGGAACATGCGAAAACCCTTCTAATGATGAAAGGAATCCCTAATGACATCCCCGCGGAGGAGCTTGTCCCCATTATCAAAAACCAGAACGAGGAATTACGCGCACTAGTGAAGGATGACGGTGACATAACTTTACGCTTCAAGCGAAATAATAGAAATCCTGCTCTATATAACGCAGTATTCCTCACTCATCCGCGCATATGGCGCAGGGCGCTCTCCATGGGAAGGATTCGTATTGACCACCAACGGACACATGTCGAGGACTTTTCACCTTTCCTCCAATGTCGCAAGTGTCTCCAATTTGGACACACTAAAAAGAGATGTCCCACGGAATCCACTTTGTGCGCTTATTGTGCGGACACTACACACCAAGAGGATGCGTGCCCAATCAAGGAGAAGAAAGGAACCCCCAAGTGCGCAAACTGTGTCTCTCATAACACCAAGTTCAAGAAACATGACGATCCGAGGCACAAGGCCACCTCA
>NC_065410.1:12500-95000 GCF_024362695.1 Pectinophora gossypiella
TTAGGAGCATCACTCCTACTCGCCCACCGATTTTCAGGACGATCGGCGTCCTGAAAATTTTTGGCCCTGAAAGTGGTTTCAGCGAAAAGTTCAGGTCGCGCTGATACAGAGCAGCCCAAACTCCAGCTCTGTAACTCTGATAGTTGCGGAGCTAGACGCTGCCAAACATCGAGTTTGACAGCTGTCAGAAAAGTTTGGGCCGCTCTGGCTCGGCTCCATTCCGCCCGATTTTGCTGGGATTTCTTCTGCCATCTGTCCCCTGGCCTGAACTATTGACCTGGGCTGTTTTCAGGCGAATCGGTCGCCTGAAAAATTTCAGGCCTGAAAACTACTCCGGCGTGTAGAGGAGGTCCGGCCGATTCTGGTAAACCCAAACTTGGGCCTAGTAGCTCCAATAGTTTCGGAGCTAGACTCTGTTAAACAACGGGTTTGACAGATGTCAAAAATTTTTGGACTGCTGTAGCTCGACCCCATTCTGCCCGATTTTGCTGGGGTTTCTTTAGCCAACACTCCCCTGGCCTGGACTGTCGATTCAGACGGTTTTCAGGCAGATCGATCGCCTGAAATTTTTCAGGCCTGAAAACCTCTCCATCGTGTAGGGGGGGTCGCGCTGAGGCAAATAAGCTAAAGCACTAGTGGTCCCCGAGCAATAGCGGCGGAGTTACGGAGCTTCAAGTGTCGGATTTGACATAAGCGCCGCCATTTTGGGAAATTTTAAACCAGTATAACTCCGGAAATACCGATCCAATTTGAATGCGGTTTTTTCTGGACGGTGGGGATTGGAAAGATCTGTCTTTTCACGCACAAATTGGGTCTCTACATAGAGCGAAAGTAGAGTTTTGGCTCTACCTCGCTAAATAGCCCTAACTTAACCCAGTTCTTTCGACGTTTTGTGTAATACTAGATCGCTAGAGGCGGCCCCAGGGATCGAGAGTAGCCGGACTCTACGTAGAGACCTAAAAAAATTAAAACTTTTACTTTTTATTGTTTTTATTTATTGTACCCCATTTTATTGCCTTTACACTGTATTTTATTCTTGTATTTTCTTCTTTGTTGTTCATACTTGTACCTTGACTGCTCTACGGTTGATATCAGCACCTGAAAGCTATAAAACGGATTAGTTGGCAACGCTACATACACTCATCTTCACACACACACAGACACACACACGCACACACACACCGACACACACACACACACACACACACACACACACACACACACCCACACACACACACACACACACACCCACACACACACACACACACACACACACACACACACACACACACACACACACACACACACACACACACACACACACACACACACACACACACACCACACACACACACACACACACACACACACACACACACATATACACTTACTTACCTACTCTACATACTTACCGTAACCTGAGGATCGGCGTCAACGCCATCTCCAACTGACCACACCGAAACGGTAGAGCTGGCACACTGACTCGTTGCTGCGCGACGAAAACCTGAAAGAAAATACTAGGATTAGACAACTTATACAAAATAAGACTATTATTTACATTTTTACACTTTTATTTATACTATTTACAATTTATTAAATCAAAACAAATTAACTATCTCTACTTTTGGAGACAATCTATACATTTGACCAACTGACGTGTACCCCTGCGAGCGAAAATGAGCTTCGGATTTAGGACGCCCGCCAAACGGGACATGACCAAGCCTGAATCTCCCAAGGCTCCCGAAAAACTGAGAGCAAGCCCAAGTGCACAATCCAGTGTCAGGCTTAGCATAGACGCCTGGGAGGCAGGCGAAGTGGTAAATCTGACCCAGGTGACCCCTCCACAACGGAAGCCGGTGGAAACGGCCGCCCCTCCAAAATCTACCCAGCGGAAGAGAGCTCCTTCAAAGGACACGCGAGCAATTAAACTGGTAGACTCTCCAACGTTGCCATCAACACCAGTCACCCGAGCAGCTAAGGCCCGAACCTGGGTGGTAAAAGGAAAGACATACCTTAGCGAATCGAGAAACATAAAGACCGAAATTAAAAACGGTCTTATCGCCGCACTTGAAAACTTGTATAAGTGCTACAAAGAAGCTGAGGCAGACAAGGCGGCGACTTGGGGCAAGGTAGAGTCCGCACAAGAAAAAGAACCAGTTAGGGAGGAAAGTGGGAAGAAATCCGAACCGATAGTGACCACGGAAATGTGCAAAGGAACAGAGGAAAGATTACTGGGGAAAATAGAAGAGCAAATGGCGCTAATCTTAGAGAATGGTAGGAAGCTGGACGAGCTCAAAGAAACCGTAAAGAGGGAGAATGAAGCCGTCGAACGAATCTCTTACGCAAGCGTAGTTGCAGGCCTACCAAAGAAACAATCCCCGGAGCGGACCGCACTACACTCCGTTATAATAACCTCAACAGACCAGGAGGAAACAGGAGAACAGGTAATGGATAGGGTGCGGAAAGCGATCAACGCAAAGGAGGGAGGGATCGAAATAGATAGAGTTCGCAAGGCCAAAGATAGGAAAATTATTCTGGGATGTAGGACGAAGGAAGAAAGGAAGAAGGTAAAGGACAGGATAACGAGTGCAGGACAACACCTCCACGTCGAGGAAGTGAGGAACAAAGATCCGATGATGATCTTCAGGGGCGTCCTCCGCGTCCACTCGGATGAGGAGGTGCTGAGGGCGCTGCGAAATCAAAATCGCGATGTTTTTCACGGCCTTGTCGGAGAGGAGGATCGGATAGCTGTAAAATACAGACGAAATGCCAGAAACCCAAACACGAACAACATTATCATTACCGCCTCCCCCACGATCTGGAACCGGGTGCTAGACAAGGGCAGGGTCCGCATCGACTTGCAGACAATACACGTGGAAGACCAATCCCCGCTAGTGCAGTGTACGCGCTGCCTGGGATACGGACACGGAAGACGCTTCTGTAAAGAGGCAGCGGACCTCTGCAGTCATTGTGCGGAACCACACCTCAGAAAGGACTGTCCCCAGCGTGTGATTGGAGCAGCCCCGGAATGCCGAAACTGCATAAAAGCCGAGCTAGACAGCACGGCACACAATGCCTTTAGCAAGGAATGCCCCGTAAGAATGAAGTGGGACAGACTGGCACGAGCCTCGGTGGCGTATTGCTGAAGTGGACACTAGCCAGATCATGCCGTATAAGATGCTCCAGGCGAACCTCCAGAGAAAGAAGCTGGCGACCCAGGAGCTGATGATTGAGGCCGGAAAGCGCAAAGCAACCGCAGCGCTAATCCAGGAACCCTACGTGGGTGGAGCAACGAAAATGAGCGGGTTTAGAGGCGTTAGAGTTTTCCAGTGCACTAGGCCAGGAAGCGGGACTGTTAAGGCGGCGATAGCCATCTTTGATCCGAACCTAAACGTGGTACAGTACCCAGAACTCACCACAGAAAACATCGTTGTGGTGGGGATCCAAACCAGCGCCTGGAAACTCACGCTAGTCTCGTTCTACTTCGAGCCAGACCAGCCACTAGGGCCCTACCTGGATGTCCTCAAAAAGGTTGAAAACAAGACGGGACCTAACAAGCTCATAGTGGGAGGAGACGCCAACGCCTGGAGTATCTGGTGGGGGAGTAGCACCACTAACGAGAGAGGCGAGGAGGTGCTTGGAGCTCTCGACCAGCTTGGACTACAGATACTCAACACAGGGGAAACTCCAACCTTCGACGTTATCAGAGGGGAAAGACGCTACACCAGCTGCGTCGATATAACGGCCTGCACATCGGATATGCTGGCAGCCATTGAAGACTGGAGAGTGGTTGAGGACCTGACGGGGTCGGACCATAACGGTATGGAGTTTCGCATAAAACTACAAAAATCTAGAGGCGTGTGTGTCAGCAGAACAACTCGAAAATTCAACACAAAAAAGGCTGACTGGGGTCAGTTTCGTGTGAAACTGGCCCAAATCATGCTACGAGAAAATATTACAATAGAAGCAATAGACCAAATAAACGACACAAATAATATCAACAACATAGTGGAAAAAACAACCAACATAGCGATAGAAGCAAGCACACACGCTATACCTAAAAAGAAAAATGTAGAAAAACTTACCTTGCCGTGGTGGTCCGAAGAACTCGCGAAGTTGAAGAAGGAAGTCGCCACGAAAAAGAGGAGGATCCGTTGTGCAGCGCCAATCAGGAAACCGAAGGTTGTCGAAGAGTACCTGAAACAAAAAGAGAAGTATGAGTCAGAAGTGGTCAAAGCGCAGGTTGAGAGCTGGAAGGGTTTCTGCGGAAAACAGGACAGGGAAGGGATGTGGGAGGGCATCTACAGGGTGATTAGTAGAACGACAAAGAGGGAAGAAGACGTGCCGATGGTCAGAGATGGGGAAGTACTGGATGCCGAAGGCTCAGCGAAATACTTGGCGGAGACTTTCTACCCCCGAGACAGTGCGGAAGAGGATAATGACGAGCATAGGAGAACAAGGGATAGGGCAAAATCGTCGAATGAGGGAGAGCAAGATGAGTCTTGTGACCCCCCATTCACTATGGACGAGTTGAAAAGAGCTACAAAATCCTTCAACCCCAAAAAAGCTCCAGGCTCTGATGGTTTAACGGCAGACATATGGGACCACCTAATTGATAATAATCCAGAGACGATCTTGCATTTGATGAATAAATGCCTGGCGCATCAATACTTCCCGAAATCATGGAAGGAGGCGACGGTTGTTGTGCTCCGTAAGCCCGGGAAAGAAAGGTATGATTCCCCCAAATCCTACAGGCCGATTGGGCTATTGCCTGTATTGGGGAAAATCTATGAGAAGATGATCGTGGCCCGACTCAAGTTCCACTTACTACCGCGGATGAGTACTCGTCAGTACGGCTTTATGCCCCAGAAGAGCACTGAGGACTCCCTCTATACGCTTATAAAGCACATACGATCCAAGCTCGAGGAGAAGAAAATCGTAACCCTCGTGTCTTTGGACATAGAGGGAGCCTTCGACAGCGCATGGTGGCCGAAGATCAAAGTACGACTGGCTGAGGAAAAGTGCCCGGTAAACTTGAGGAAGGTCGTTGAAAGCTATCTGAGTGAAAGAACAGTGAGTGTAAGGTACGGGGGAGCGGAGCACAAAACCATAACCGAAAAGGGATGCGTCCAGGGATCGATAGGTGGTCCCATACTTTGGAATCTGTTGTTGGACCCCCTGTTAAAGGGACTAGAGGAACGCGGTTATTTATGCCAGGCTTTCGCGGACGACGTGGTCTTAATATTTGACGGTCACACTTCCCAAGAAATACAAGGACAAGCCAATGCCGCTCTCGACTATGTTCGGGTGTGGGGAGTTATGAATAAGCTCAAGTTCGCACCGCACAAGACCAGCGCAATGCTGGTAACGCGGAAGCTTAAGCATGACACTCCGCACCTGACCATGGGAGGGATCGACATTGGAATGTCCAAACAGATGAAATTATTAGGCCTTACCATCGATGAAAATTTAACCTTCAACACACACGTTGCCAACGTCTGTTCTAAAGCTGTAGGAATTTACAAGCAGTTGTCTAGGGCCGCGAGAGTGAGCTGGGGTCTACATCCAGAAGTGATACGCAGCATATACACCGCGGTGGTAGAGCCTATCGTCTTGTACGCGGCAAGCGCTTGGGCGCCGGCGTCCAACAAACAGTGTGTGAGGTCCAAGCTGAACAGTGTCCAGCGAAGCTTCGCCCTGAAGATGTGCCGCGCATATCGCACGGTATCCCTGAACTCGGCACTGGTGCTGGCTGGGATACTCCCCTTGGACTTGCGTATACAGGAGGCTGCCTCGCTCTATGAGGCCCGGAGGGGAGTATGCCATCCAGCGCTGGCGGGTGGGGAGATCGAGCGTGTTGCATCGGCACTCCAGATGCCGCACCCAGCAGAACGGAGAGCGATAGAGCTTCGTCACCTGGTAGACGAGGAACAATACCGGGCCAACTGCGACTTTGATGTCCGCATTTTCACGGATGGCAGCAAGATAGAGGGAAAGGTCGGAGCCGCACTATCCATCTGGACTGGTGCGACGGAGACGAAAACCCGAAAGCTTGCTTTGCC
Organism: Pectinophora gossypiella; assembly: GCF_024362695.1. Taxonomy (NCBI): domain Eukaryota; kingdom Metazoa; phylum Arthropoda; class Insecta; order Lepidoptera; family Gelechiidae; genus Pectinophora; species Pectinophora gossypiella. Next base: position 18,563 of record NC_065410.1, read on the forward strand.
ATCCTATTGCACCGTCTACCAGGCCGAGCTTCTCGCTCTCTGCGAAGCCACTCGGGAGGCCCTGAAACGTAGAGAGACCAGCTGTGCCATATACAGCGACTCTATGGCAGCCCTCCTCACAGTCGTGAACCCCGAAGCCCTCCATCCTCTTGCCGTGGAATCTAGAGACGCCATTTACCGCAGTAGCATCCAGAACAAGAGCGTCTCCTTGTTCTGGATTAAAGCTCACGCGGGGTTGGAGGGTAACGAGAGAGCCGACTCGCTCGCAAAGGAGGCTGCCCTAAAGTCGAAACGCAAGCCGGACTACGATATGTACCCGGTATCATTCGTCAAACGCTTTATCCGCATGGATACGCTTGACGAATGGAACCGGAGATACAGCACGGGGCACACAGCGTCCACCACCAAGCTGTTTTTCCCGAGTGCGGTTGAGGCGTACAAGACGGTACGCAAGCTGAGTATCACCAAGGAGTTGACCCAGGCTCTAACGGGGCACGGTGGGTTCTCCGAGTATTTGACTCGCTTCAAATGCAAGGACAACCCAGCGTGCGCCTGCGACCCTAGCGTAGCTGAAAATGTTTCCCACCTACTGCTGAACTGTCCTATTCACGGCCAAGACCGTTTTAATGTGGAACAGCGTACCGGTCTAAAAATGGAAGCCGGAAATCTGGAAATTTTGTTAAGTAGCAAGAAATACCGGGACATATTTGTAAACTATGTTATCAAAATTGTAAGACATGCTAATAATAGGAATAGCTAAGTAAAATGATTACATTATATATTTATAGATGTATATCAATAGTAGTCATAACAATACAGTAGATATAAGAAATTAGACTTAAGAATAGCATAAGGTGCAAAATGTTAGAATTAAGATCTTGGTTGTTAATTGTATTTGTAAAATAAAACTTTGCTGTGTACCTTTTTAAATAAAGAAACCCCACTGTGTACCACATCCTAATGATAAGCGTAGAATAGGGCCGTAGGAATGACAGAATGAAAGATGATGGATAAAAGTGCGAGAGGCATAAATGCGAGAACTGGTATGATAATAGAGACTCGGAATGAAAGTGTAGCGTAGCGTAGGGCCCTATTGCGGGCAGAATAGAAATAAAAACATAGATGGATAAGATATGTACGTATAGTATTGATAAGGACCCTGCCTTTCCTGTGCGGCAGGGGTACGAGAAAAAAAAAAAAAAAAAAAAAAAAAAAAAAAAAAAAAAAAAAAAAAAAAAAAAAAAAAAACCTAACCTAACCTAACCTAACCTAACCTAACCTAACCTAACCTAACCTAACCTAACCTAACCTAACCTAACCTAACCTAACCTAACCTAACCTAACCTAACCTAACCTAACCTAACCTAACCTTTTTTTTTTTTTTTTTTTTTTTTTTACGTTGGAAAATGCGTTACGCATACCACGCCGCCCGGGGGGGCGACGTGGTTATGTGGGACTCCCCGGGTGTCGCCACCCGGTATACCCACTAAAAACCAACGGTGTTCCGTCCCGTCCACGGTGTTACCGGGACCCGGGAATCGCCGAAGCATGCTTCCGCGACCCGGTAGTGGATGGCCTGATAGGCCCCATCACAGTAGGGAATGAGTGGCGTGCGGGGAACACGCACGCAACGCCAACTCGGGCCAGATGTTAGGAACGACAGACTCCCCCGAGTCTGCCGCCCGCGGCCCTTCCGGTGCGAGGCACCGACGTAGTGCCCTCTCGGGTCTTAACGTCCCGGGGTCTCCCCTGTTGTGCCCTCCTCCTCTGGTCCAGGACACACAGGGAGAGACCCGCATCAGTGTTAGGGCGGAAGACGGCCGACATCCGCCCGCCGTCTCCGCCCGGGTCTCCAGCGGCGTGCAGGGTCGGTGGCAGTGGCCTCCCTTGCCCGCTCCGCATCCTCCTTGCACCGAAGGACAGTTTCACAAAATGTGAGAACCGCCTTCCACGAACTCTCGCTGTCAACCATGGCCTGGACCACGGCGGGCAGCGAGAGGTCGCGCCCCACAACAGCAACAAGCTCTTGGCGCTCTGTCGCCCAGGCTGGACACGCCTCAAGCGTGTGCTGGGCCGTGTCTTCCGGGCAACCGTCGCAGTGATGGCATTCTGCGGACGGCTCTCTTCCGGCTACAACATGCAGATACCTCCCAAAACAACCATGTCCCGAGAGGATCTGAGTGAGCCGGAAGGTTATCACCCCATGTCGCCGGTCCAACCACTGTCGGAGGACAGGGCGGACTGCCTGGATGGTTCTCAGGCCCGCACTAGGCTGCGCCAGCCTTTCGTCCCACTCCTGTATAAGCAGGCGGAGAACTTCCTCCCGCTGTGCTTGCACCTCGCGTGGTGCTGGCGTTTCACCCCGACCTTGCGCCTCCTCCCGCCAAAAGTACATTGTCGAGAGGGCTCTCGCATCTAGGTCCCAGGGTAGAGATCCAGCCAGCACACGCGCCGCCTCGCAGGAGATCGTTCGGTAGCCCCGTATCACCCTGATGGCCATCACCCTCTGAGCTGCGTTCAGAAGGGCGATATTCTGCCTTTTCAGGGTGTTGGCCCATACTGGAGCTCCATATAAGGCCATGGATCGAACGACCCCCATGTATAGCCGCCTGCACGACACCTTTGGCCCACCCAGATTGGGCAGGAGATACCCGAGGGCACCTGCCGCTCCGAGTACCTTAGGCATCAAGCGCTGGAAGTGGGCGCGGAACTCCCACCGACCGTCCAGAACAAGTCCGAGGTATCTCATCGTTGTCTTTAGATCGATGCGAGTTCCGCCCACCACAATGTGCGCTCCGGCTGGTGGAGCATTCCGAGGCCCGTGGAAGCACAGGGCCTCAGATTTGTTCAAGGCCACCTCTAAGCCGAGTTGTCGGATACGCCCGACAACGTGGGCCACACCCGCTGTGGCGAGTATGGCGGCCTGCCTGAACGTCGGGCCACGTGCCGTGACCAAGGTGTCATCGGCATAGCACGTGAGCTCGACTCCTCTGAGGTTAGCGCCCCGGAGCACCCAATCGTAACCGATGTTCCACAGGAGTGGTCCAAGGACCGACCCCTGTGGGACACCGCACGACATCGGCTGTCGTCCCCACTGCTCACGTCCTGGGAACACAACGCACCGATTAGACAGGTACGCCGAGACGATACGCCTAAGGTACCTGGGCATCTGATGGTACCTCATTGCCTCCTCAATGCATTGCCAGGGCAAGGTGTTGAATGCATTGGCGATGTCAAGTGACACCGCCAAGACCACTTCACGTCGGGATACGGCCTCATCTGCCAGGGTCTTAACGCGCAGTATGGCGTCGATCGTGGAACGACCGTGGCGGAAACCATATTGGCAATCTGCCAGGTCGGGGCCAACCCGCGTGAGATGCCCGATGATGCGTTCGGCAATGATGCGCTCGAAAAGCTTGCCCACCTCGTCCAGCAGAACGATGGGACGGTACGCAGATGGAGAGTCTGCTGGACGTCCCTCCTTCTTTAGGAGGACAAGCTTGCCGGTTTTCCATGCCAGGGGGAATCTGGCTTGTTCGAAGCAGGCAGAGAACAACCTAAGCAACCTCGGCTCTAAGGCGCTAGCGGCTAACGCCCACGCGCGACCCGGTATACCGTCTGGCCCAGGTGCCGTGTTTTTGGCTTTGAGCCGCAATAAAGCGGCGCCCAGTTCACCAGCTGTCACCTCGGTCACCTCAGTCTCCCCGCTGTCTCCCTGCCATGGAGGTACCATGGGCGGGGGTGTGAAGCCCTCCCGCATGGGGAACAACGCCTCCACTACGTTCTGTAGCAGGGTAGGCTCGAGACTCCGAGTTAAGGGCGGAGCCCATGGTCTGAGCTTGGCACGTACCATTTTGTACGGCCGCCCCCATGGGTCGCAGTTCAGAGTCTCCAGCATCTCCTGCCGAGACGCCTCCTTTGCTCGACCGATTGCGGTCTGCAGGGTCTTCACGCAGACTCTGTAGATGTTATAGAGTCTGCCCTCCTCATCGCAGTCACGAAGCCTGCGTCTCCTTTGCCGGGAGTACTGGCGTCTAGCTGCAACACAGGATTCGCGCAGCTGCGCGATCTCCAGAGACCACCAGTAAACCCTCCGTTTGGGAGAGACGGGCTTGGCCCGAGGCATCGCCGCGTCGCAGATTTGCGACATTGCCTCGTTTAGCTGAGCAGCCTCGTCCTCTATCACCACGGGGCCATCGAGATTTGAGACCCAGGCCTGGACTATGGCCGCCTCCGTCAGCAGGTCCTTGTCGAGGTTCTTCAGCACCCAACGGGGACTGTCTCTTTGTAGGGGTCGGCTTGGGCCGTTCGGGGTAGCTGCGGACGTGGAGACGCTGAATCGGATATACCTGTGATCCGACAACGTCTCCACACCCTCCAGCACTTCCCAGCCCTGGACACGGCGCGCCAGGGCAGCGTTTGCGAACGTGACGTCCACGATTGAGCTGCCCTGTTGCCGCACGCACGTGGCTACCGATCCCCGGTTGAGCAACTCCAGACCAATCGCAATCGCCCACTCCTCCAAAGCACGACCGCGCGCATCCGTCACTGGACATCCCCACGCCAAAGATTTGGCGTTGAGATCCCCAGCGACGAGCACGAGATCCGGGCGGCTTCTGTCGATCAGAGCACCGACCTCGTCCAAGAAGGTCTCGAACTCGGCCAGAGTCCGATTCGGCGAGAAGTACGCCCCGATCACCATCACGCCGTCCACAAACGCCGAGACAAATCCCCGACCTTTAAACTCTCGCTCAAAGGGCGAGGAGCCGACCGACGTCTGCGTGACAATCGCAACGAGGCCATCCTGGTCACCCAGCCAGCTATCCCTGGGTGGGATATAATAAGGCTCGCTGATCACCGCCAGTCCGATCAGCCACTCTGCCATAGACTGGGAGAGCAGGTCTTGGGCTCTGGAGCCGTGGCCGATGTTCGCCTGGAGGAACCGAGTAGCCATTAATCAACGGCCATGGTCGGTTCCACCTCGGCCCGGGTTTCAGCGCTCGCTGACGGGCGGGCAGGCAGCGAGGAGGCCCTGGAGCCATCGCCGACCTTCCTTCCTCTGTTCCTGCGCTTGGATGGGGCGATACAAGAACCCATCCGATGGTTCGCGGATTTGCCTGCAGCCTCGCATATGTTACAGTGGGGCGCAGCTGTACACTTTTGGCTGATGTGACCGGCCTGTCCACAGCGATAGCACAGATTACTGCGGTCCACCTCAGCATCGCACGTCACTCTGACGTGCCCCGTCTCGAGACAGCGGTAGCACCGCATCGGCCGGGTCTCTAGCAGCTTCACTTGAGCCGCCACCCAGCCGACCAGTAACCGACCACCCTCCGACACCTTCTTTGCGGCAGCCACAGGGCACCGCAGCCATACCGAGCCAAGACCGGTTTTGTCACGGCGAATTTCGCCGGGCTTCACCTGGTCTGCGGCGCATTGGCCAGCTCGAGCCACCGCTGCCACCAAGTCCTCAGTGGTGACTGAGTCATCCAGGCCCGAGATCCGCATCTCTGCAGATCTGATGGGCCGATTGACTCGGACGACATCCTCATCGAGAGCCTCCCTCAGCTTTTGAGCAAGAGAGTCGGCCTTCTCGTTGCTGGTGCTTCCCGTCACCTCCAGGATGCGGGCACCCGTCACGGCTCGTCGGAACCGGACAGCACCTATGCCAAGCTCATCCAGCTTTATTCGAGCTCTGGCCTGGGCCAGTACTCCGGCATAGGAGGCACCGTTTTCCTCTGCGCCAGGCTGCAGAGTTAAAACAACTGCCGCCGTACGTGGAGGATGCAGTTTCACCGGACCACTCTTTTTCTGAGCGGTGGTAGCCTGCTTCTTCGTGCCCTTTTTGGCGACGACATTCCACGGCTCCTCCATTGTGGAGGGTGCAGGTGGAAGCGGTCGCGGCGCACGAGGCGCAGCAGCTTGATGGACAGCGCCGGCCTTTCCCTTCTTCTTCTTTTTATTCTTCTTCTTCTTTTTCTTACCCTTCTTGGCCTCAGCGGGTGCCGGGTGAACTGTCGCAGCTCCACCTGGCTTCGCGATAGGCTCCGTCTGTGCCGGGATTGGCTTGACCGCAGGAGAGGCTTGCGAACGTTTTTTGTCGGCTGACAAAGGCGGACGCAGTCTCTTCTCCGGAAGAAGTCTTCCTTCTAAGGCCTCTAGGCGCGCGTTAACCATCGTCCCTACCTGGACCATGATGGTTCGCGCTAGATCTTCCTCGTCGTTGGGGGCCGAAGTGGCCTTCTGAGGCCGCCTCTGGCCGCGAGAAGCCTGCTTTGCAGCAGACGACTCGCTAGTCACGTCCGGGGGTGGCGCAGGGGCGCCCTGTAGCTTCCGCAGCAGCTCCATCTCCACTCTGACGTTAATGAGCTCGTTCTGGAGGCTGGCCATTTGGGCCTGCAAGCGGGCATTGTCCGCTTGAATGCGGGCATTGTCCGCCTGCAGTTGCCTCGTAACGTCAGTGGAAGTCCGCTCGACTATCACCTCGAAGGCAGCTTGTATGGACGCCTTGGCGTCCTTTAGCGCCTTCACTGAAGTGCCCTTCAGGTTGCCGGATTTAGTGGCTACCTTCTCAACCACCTCCAGAGCATCCAGCACCTGTTGGTTCAGGTCCTTGGTTGGGGCCTCGCATGTTGAGGGGGATTCCGAAGGGCGCGCCACCCTAGTCCGTGAGACTTGGTTGGCATACCCCGCGATTTCCTCCGCAGCTTGAGTTTTTAGGAACTCGTTCCTCACGGCGGTGACATATGCCTGTGCCTTGGATAGGCCTGCGTACTTCCCGGTGTTGGATCGGCGGGCTCTGCCTTTAGTGGCAGTCTCCTCTCCGTCGCTGCCCGAGGGCGACGCCGATGTTGACGATGTCGTTGTCAGGCGACGCCTCTTTGGGCCCTCCTCTGCCCAGAAGCGGCTCCTGATCTCCGGGGACCCCGACCTGGATGGCACTGCCACCAGGTTAGTATCCGTCCCATCAGAGGGTGCGGCTTTCTCGGCATCGACATCCATGTCGACTTTCTGTTCGTCCGGTATTGAGATGCGCTCCAGGACCACCACCGCTTCGGGAAGCGGTGATGGTGCTGGTGCGCTTATGTCCAATCCAGTTTCTGCAAAAGCCGGGTAGAACGTAGTTCTACGACTTCGCAGTTCCCTCACGTCTGAGCTTAATCTGTTTCCGTATTCGCAGCCTTGGTCGTGTTCACGGAGGCCAGCATCTTGCTGGCCTACGAAGCAGTCTTTGCCCCCCGCCGTATACGTATGGGGCTTGCCCTCCGAAGAGGGGCGGGGTCGCTCACTTGGAGTGCCCGCCGGCGGACTTGAATTTTCGATCTGCTTTTCCATATTTTTTGTTTGTCTTTTCTGACCGGGGTGACCTCCCCGGGGCGCCCTTGCTGCCAGAACCTCTGACCATTCAGCCCATCGGCAGGCGCCAGACCTTAAGCTTGGGTGATTATTTTATAGAGGTTGTCTTCCTCGCAGCCCCCTCCGCTCAGTGCGGAGGCGGCCCCCGTTCCAGACAGCAACGCGTCTGGTTTACGGGTCGGGCCGGCGGTGGCCGAAGCCATTGCCCAGCATTGCTGCCGGACCCGCCGCCCCTGTCAACGCCGGGCCGAAGCCCCAGGTCGCATCTTCAGTACCCTCTGCGGTCGCAGAGGGATACGAAGAGCAACCACCCTCCCCTGCTGATTTTGGTCCGCGCCGGCCGAAGCCGGTACCCCCCCCATATCTGGGGGGGCGTTCCCCTATCCGCCACCTGGGGACGCGCCCGATGGGAGATCAGCAACTCCACACGGGAACCTAACCTAACCTAACCTAACCTAACCTAACCTAACCTAACCTAACCTAACCTAACCTAACCTAACCTAACCTAACCTAACCTAACCTAACCTAACCTAACCTAACCTAACCTAACCTAACCTAACCTAACCTAACCTAACCTAACCTAACCTAACCTAACCTAACCTAACCTAACCTAACCTAACCTAACCTAACCTAACCTAACCTAACCTAACCTAACCTAACCTAACCTAACCTAACCTAACCTAACCTAACCTAACCTAACCTAACCTAACCTAACCTAACCTAACCTAACCTAACCTAACCTAACCTAACCTAACCTAACCTAACCTAACCTAACCTAACCTAACCTAACCTAACCTAACCTAACCTAACCTAACCTAACCTAACCTAACCTAACCTAACCTAACCTAACCTAACCTAACCTAACCTAACCTAACCTAACCTAACCTAACCTAACCTAACCTAACCTAACCTAACCTAACCTAACCTAACCTAACCTAACCTAACCTAACCTAACCTAACCTAACCTAACCTAACCTAACCTAACCTAACCTAACCTAACCTAACCTAACCTAACCTAACCTAACCTAACCTAACCTAACCTAACCTAACCTAACCTAACCTAACCTAACCTAACCTAACCTAACCTAACCTAACCTAACCTAACCTAACCTAACCTAACCTAACCTAACCTAACCTAACCTAACCTAACCTAACCTAACCTAACCTAACCTAACCTAACCTAACCTAACCTAACCTAACCTAACCTAACCTAACCTAACCTAACCTAACCTAACCTAACCTAACCTAACCTAACCTAACCTAACCTAACCTAACCTAACCTAACCTAACCTAACCTAACCTAACCTAACCTAACCTAACCTAACCTAACCTAACCTAACCTAACCTAACCTAACCTAACCTAACCTAACCTAACCTAACCTAACCTAACCTAACCTAACCTAACCTAACCTAACCTAACCTAACCTAACCTAACCTAACCTAACCTAACCTAACCTAACCTAACCTAACCTAACCTAACCTAACCTAACCTAACCTAACCTAACCTAACCTAACCTAACCTAACCTAACCTAACCTAACCTAACCTAACCTAACCTAACCTAACCTAACCTAACCTAACCTAACCTAACCTAACCTAACCTAACCTAACCTAACCTAACCTAACCTAACCTAACCTAACCTAACCTAACCTAACCTAACCTAACCTAACCTAACCTAACCTAACCTAACCTAACCTAACCTAACCTAACCTAACCTAACCTAACCTAACCTAACCTAACCTAACCTAACCTAACCTAACCTAACCTAACCTAACCTAACCTAACCTAACCTAACCTAACCTAACCTAACCTAACCTAACCTAACCTAACCTAACCTAACCTAACCTAACCTAACCTAACCTAACCTAACCTAACCTAACCTAACCTAACCTAACCTAACCTAACCTAACCTAACCTAACCTAACCTAACCTAACCGTTGCTTGCCTCCCACCGTCACGGCAACATCAATTTATAACCGCTCCGCGCTAAGAAATTTGTTAAAAATAGTTAAAAGTGCGCGAATACCAACAAGCGATATATCATCGGATGCGGGAAGTGAATATCTACACAGTGGTGAAAAAATTTTGAAAATCGGATCATAAATAGTGAAACTGTGAACAAAAAACACCCACCGACACGTGGAAACAACGTGTCGAAACACGTTTCAGCGTGCGGCGCCTGAAAGTGATCGGTGACCCAGTGATTTTCAGTGCTCAACCTGTCAGGATTTCGGTGCTCCACGTTCCAGCCAAAAACCGGATTTTTAGCGTCAAGGAATAGGGAGTTATTCCTTATAAACAATTCTTCACGTGGCGGCTGAAAATCTGAAAACTAGGAGTACCAGGACCTCAACACTGGAAATCGACAGCCGGGACCCAGCACTGACGATCGCCGCTTACCCGGGATTTTTAGGTAGGACAGTTCCCCTACTAAACGCTTTTTGCGGTTTTTTGTTGACCACCCCAAACTTCGGAAAATTCTGGAGCGTGAAAGCGATCGGTGACCTACTGCTTTTACCCCCGGGAAGCCTGGAGCACATCCTTGGGAACCAGACGACACCAACCGAAACCGCCCGCAATCACAGCTTCGATTTTTCCCGAATTTATTTCGAGGGGTCTGCCAGAACCGGCATTACCGAATAAGTTGGTTTTGCTTATAACTCGAAAAGGGGTGGGTTTTTCGAAAAAATAAGCAAATTCTCGTTCAGTCATCCTGAAGCGATCATTTGGACAACCAACCAGTGGACACCCCCAAAAACCACCCCCGGTGAGATTTTTTGGGAAATCTTCAAAAATTCGGGACTTCCGAATTCCCGGGACGAAATTTTTTGGGCTCGTCTGTAAATTTGGACCCCAGCGAAGCACGGAAAATTGTTTTGGAAATCGAAATCGCAAAAGGGAGCACAAAGCCAACCTTCTGAAGCTGGTAAAGATCCACCCCTAAACTTCGGGCGTCCCCGGAACCGCCCTGGGCAAGCAACCCCTAGCATTAAATTAAGTAGTTATAGCCTTGCTCGTGACCTGTCCGGAACAGTTTTTAGCATCCCCCTGGCGCGCGCCGTTTGCGAGCTATAGTGGTTACAAAAAAACTTTGTCTTACAACCCCAACGGTAAAATATAAGATAGTTTAGATAAGGAAACAAACTTCCAACCCTCGTAGCTCGGGAACGGTGCGTCCTAGGTCAAAAACAACGAAATTTTGACTCCCCCCCCGAACCCCCCCCTCGATTGGACAAAGTCCAATCCAAACCCAACCACCCCGAACAAATTCCCAAAATCCCAGCCCCCTACCCCTAACTTTGTGAGACGGCCAGCGTAGGTCGAACCCTGACACCAGAGGCCAAACCATACGGGTTGGGCAGTCTCACAAAGTTGGAGTTTTTACTGAAACCATCCCGCACCCGGACCCCATACTTACACCACATAACCCTATAACCCTCCCCTACACCCTCCCCTAAACCCTCCCCCCTTACCCCCTACCCCCCCCCCCCCCCTATATTTGCGTTATTAGTAAAATTGCCTCTTTTCAAAATTAATACTTACCCGTCATACCCAACCAAAATCCCAACCCCCTACCCCTAACTCTGTAGGACGGCCAGTGTGAGTTGTACTCTCATCCCAAACGGGTTGGGCAGCCCTACAAAGTTGGAGTTTTCACAGTAACCATCCCTCACCTTGATCCCAAACCTACATCACCTAACCCACAACCCCTCCCTGCACCTTCCCCTAAACCCTCCCCCCTCCCCTCTACCCCCCCCCCCCCCTTAAAAATTTTGTGATATTAGTAAATCTGTCTCTTTCAAAATTAATACCTGCACCTTTCATAACTAATCATATCGCAACCCCCTACCCCTAGCTTTGTGGGACTGCCAGCGTGAGTTGTACTCTCAACCCAAACGGGTTGGGCAGCCCCACAAAGTTGGAGTTTGTACAGTAACTATCCCTCACATTGATCCCACATTTACACCACCTAACCCCACAACCCTCCCCTACACCCTCCCCACCGCCCCCCCCCCCACCCCCCACCCCCGCCCCCCTGGAAAATTTTAATTAATAATAACATCTGTCTTTTTTTTTTTTTTTTTTTTTTTTTTTTTTTTTTTTTTTTTTTTTTTTTTTTTTTTTTTTTTTTTTTTTTTTTTTTTTCAAAATTTAATATTTGTACTCCTCATAACCAATTAAAATATATGTGGATAATGACAACCCCCATCAACCCCTATTATAGAATATAGTTAATAAATCATATCTCAGCCATTATTAGAGCTATCTTAGTGCGGCTTCCTGTTTCGGCCGGGGCACTGGTGGAGCTATTTTTCAGACACAGGGTGCCGACTCTACGTAGAGAGGGTGTAGAGCATCTTTTAATTCTATAAATTTAAAGTTGTGACGAGTTCTCTTTTTGCTGTACTGACTCAATCGACTTCCCGAAAGCGGGACAAGCGACACCGCTCTACATAGAGTCTAAACAGTGTATAAAACCTGTTTTTATTTTATTTTTATTTCTATTTGTCCGTACCTTAATTTTCTTAATTTGTGTTTTTAAACGTGTCTGCGGTAAAATTCGGAACTCTACACAGAGTCCAAAAACTAAACTCTACATAGAGAGGAATTATAGAGCCTTATTATTGTTCTTATATATATTGTTCTTTCTTGAAATACTTTACCTGTACGTTGTTCCTTTGAACATAAATGCAATATTTTGTGACCGCTGACCGCGCTGGCTGCTGACTCTGCTCTGCTAGTAGATGACCTGAAACATATAAAACCAAATTAGTTACGACTAATACACACTAATATACTTACATACACCTTAAGTGTACACACACACATACACACTCAAATACACATACGTACATATACAACCACACACACACACACACATACACCATACCATACTTACCACTACTTACCTCACCCTCTTGAACCGCGCGTTGACGCCGGCAGCACCGTAGAGTTAGCACGCAGCGGTGCAGCGAAAACCTGAAAAAATAAAGAAACAGAAAGAAATATTAAAACCTGTAAACGGTGTACACCTTTAAACGCAGAATATTATATGCGCTCTGCTTCTCTGTTTTCTTCTATTTTTTTAATTATAATTGTAGATTAAGTGTTACTTACCTGGGTACTTACCACCGACGACCAGTGCACTTACCTGCATACCTACTTACCTGGACATCCGCGTAGCCCGGAACACGACGAGTACCTGAAAAGAGAAAAGGATTTAGATTAGTAATATAAACCGTACTCTATTTCATAGAGTATTAATAAATTTTACTGACTGTGTCATACATATATTTTACACTTTGCTTTATTTTTATTTTATTTTTATTTTTTTGTTTTTCCATTTACACCCTTTACACGTAAATTTCTCTATTAAGTTAATTTACATTTTATTCTGTTTATTGTTTACTGTGTCTATTGACAAACAACTATGAGTTCCAAGAACTTAAAACCTGACCCCGCTGCTGGAACAGCGAAGACGTCGACTAGATACTCGGTGCAATCCGCGGGAGTACTGGCACCTCCACGCAGGAGAACCCCTTCCAATGGGGTAAGATCACCAGTAAAAACACCCAAACCAACCGAACAGGTTCAATCAAGCTCCGAAACACCTACTCCCATGGGACCAAGCCTACAAGCTAAAGCGAACGGACTCTACTTAGAGGCAAAGAGCTTGATGGAACAATCTGGAAATATCAAAACGACGATAAAAGACGGTGTCATTAAAAAAATGACAGAAATTAACGACATTGTATTGCGCTTGGTAGAGTCACGCGAAATACTCCAAAGAAACCTGGAGGCCTCTCGCCTAAGCCACGCAGAAGCATTACTGAAGCTGGAAAAGGAGCAAGCAAAAACATCTGCAGGCCCCTCACATACAACGACAGCACCTACGAACACAGCCGAGCACTCTAGACTCATGGAAAACCTAATGAGGAAACTAGAGCATCACGAGAAGGCAGTAGTGGAATGTAAGGAGCACACTGAGGCTTTGGCGAGAAGAATAGAGAGTGCAGCCAAGACGCAAACATTACCAGTCTTCCAGAAAACTAAAAACGAATCGGACTTGGGTGAAAATGAAGGTTTTCTCTTAAGATCGCTCAAGGAGCAAAGGGATCTGACGGTAGAGTCAAATACACAATTAGCGGCTTTACACATAAAAATAGATCAATTGCCGACTGCACTAAACCTCGCAAGCGGAATTGCACTGACTCCGAAAACTGAAAGAGCTACTTATGCCAGCGTAGTAGCCAGCAAAGTAAGATCACCAGTATTTTCGGTCATTGTGTCTTCCAAGACTGAACAAGACACAAGTGATGACGTTATCAACAAAATCCGAACAGCAGTTGACGCAAAAGCTAGCGGACTAAAAGTGGACAAGCTCAGAAAGGCTAGGGATCAAAAGGTAATCGTGGGATGTGGCAGTAGAGATGAAGTCAACAAGATCTCTGACAAAATCAAAGCCACGGCTCCGATGCTACAGGTTGAACCGATGATGAACAAGGATCCACTGGTAATCCTCAAGGACGTTCTCACAGTTAACACTGATGAAGACATAAAAACCGCTCTCAAAAACCAAAACAAACATCTATTCGAGGATTTGCCGGTGGATCAGTGTAGGGCACAGGTTAAATACCGCAGAAGATCCCGAAACCAATACGTCAACCACGTGGTATTACAAGTGTCACCTCAACTGTGGCAGAAATTGGTAAAAGTAGGGAAGGTCCATATCGACCTCCAACGGGTGGCAGTACTGGACCAATCACCTCTGGTGCAGTGCTCCCGTTGTTTGGGGTATGGTCACGGACGCAGATTCTGCAAAGAGACCGAGGATCTCTGTAGCCACTGCGCAGAACCTCATCTAAAAGCGGATTGTCCAAGCTGGACAATAAGAGATCCCCCTTCCTGTAAAAATTGTATCCACGCGAAAATGGAAAACACTGACCACAATGCGTTCGACGTCAACTGCCCCATCCGCAAGAAATGGGACACTATAGCGAGGTCCAGTATAGCGTATTGCTAAAGTTGACCAGGGCCAGACAGGGAACACTGATGGAACAAAAAACCACCACGCAATACAGGCCAATCTCCAACGGAAACGACTAGCCACCAAGGAATTATTTTTAGAGGCTAGCAAAAGGAAATCTAGTTTTGCACTAGTACAAGAGCCCTATACAGGAGCGAATGGTGTTTTAAAGCAGGAGACGGGTACAAGGGTGATACAGTGCGCAGTGAACAGGAACGGGCCAGTAAAGGCTGCAATCATCGTGTTTAACAGTGAGGTAAAAGTCATAGAAGACACAACACTAAATACAGAAAACATGGTTGCAGCCAAACTGAAGACAGACAAATGGGAAATCGCTATCATCTCCGTTTACTACGAAGACAGCCAACCTCTTGAACCCTACCTGCAAAAACTTAGAGACACTATTACAAAACTTAACACCAAAAGCCTCATAATAGGGGGAGATTTTAATGCGTGGAGCACGTGGTGGGGAAGTGTGAGAGAGGACAGTCGAGGAGAGGAACTCAGGGGTACGTTGGACGAGCTGAATCTGCATATTTTGAACGCGGGGAGCACTCCCACATTCGATACTGTCAGGGGAGGTAAGATCTTCCAGAGCTGCGTGGACATCACGGTGTGCAGTGACGAACTGCTGGGTAAAATATCAAACTGGAAAGTAGATAAAGAGATTACTAGTTCAGACCACAATAGCATAACATTTACATTAAAATTAGGCAAACATAAAGAAGAGAACCAAAATAAAACAACACGATTATACAACACAAAAAAAGCAGATTGGAAAAAATTCAAAAAATACATAGTAGAGTCGCTTAAAGAAGAAAATATAACAGAACAGGAAATTAACAAAATAGATACTAAAGATAAAATTAGAAGCACCGTCAATACATACATAAAAATAATAAAAGAAGCTTGTGAAATCTACATACCTAAAATAAAGAAAAATAAAAAATTCAACTTACCGTGGTGGACCGCAGAACTGGAGGAACTGAAGAGAAACACCCTTCGAAAGAAGCGAAGGATATCCTGGACAGCTCCCCGCCGCAGAAAACACGCCGTCGACGAATACCTGAAAGAAAAAGAAAAATACGAATTAGAGGCTGCTCGAGCGCAAACCGAAAGTTGGAAGAACTTCTGTACAAAACAGGATCGGGAAAGTCTTTGGGATGGGATATATAGGGTTATCGGGAAGGCTACACAAAGACATGAAGACCAACTGCTCGCACAGGAGGGGATCACTCAAAGCCCGGAGGAATCGGTGAAGTTGCTAGCGACCACGTTTTTCCCCGAAGACTCACTGGAAAAGGACAACGAAGAACATATCAGGATAAGGGAAAAAGCGAAGAACATCCAAGCTAAACACCCGGGCGATGAGATTGACCCTCCATTCACAAAAGCGGAACTCTACCACGCAATGTACAGCTTCAGTCCCAGAAAGGCTCCCGGACCAGATGGGTTCACAGCGGATATATGCGTCTCGGCAATCCAAGCCAACGAACTAGTTTACCTCGAACTGATAAACAAGTGCCTGGAACTCTCGCACTTCCCTGAAGCATGGAAGGTGGCAACAGTTGTGGTCTTGAGGAAGCCCTCCAAAGCAGACTATACAAACCCAAAATCATATCGACCGATAGGGCTCCTCTCGGTTTTGGGCAAGGTGATGGAGAAGATGCTGATCAGGAGGATCAGGTGGCACACCTTGCCCAGAATGAACACCCGGCAGTACGGTTTCGTCCCCCAGCGCTGTACGGAAGACTCCCTCTATGATCTGCTCCAACACATAAAAACAAACTTGAGCAACCACAAAATTAACATATTAATATCATTGGACATAGAGGGGGCTTTCGACAGTGCATGGTGGCCGGCCGTTCAAATCCAACTGCAAGAGAAGAGATGCCCCAGAAATATTCGGGAACTAGTTGACGATTATTTGAGCGACCGGATAGTCAAAGTTAGATACGCTGGAGAAGAAGTTACGAGACGGACCACAATAGGCTGCGTGCAAGGCTCCATCAGTGGCCCTACTTTTTGGAACTTGCTACTGGACCCGCTACTAAATGAACTGGAGGCACGGGGGGTGTATTGCCAAGCATTCGCCGACGATGTGGTTCTGATATTCTCCGGCCACTCAGTCCCAGTCCTGCAAGAGCAGGCTAACACCACGCTCGAACATGCGCGGAGTTGGGGTCATCGTAACAAACTTAAATTCGCACCGCACAAAACAAACGCGATGATCATCACAAAGAAGATGAAATACGAGGCCCCATCGCTGCGCATGGGCGACACCGCCATCGGAGTGGTAGATAAAATAAAACTTTTGGGCCTAACAATAGACAACAAATTAACATTTAATGCCCATGTCACAAACGTCTGTAAGAAGGCCACAAACATCTACAGACTGCTGGCGAGATCCGCTAAAATAACATGGGGACTAAACCCGGAGGTTGTCAGAACCATATACGTTGCAGTCATTGAACCGGTGATTCTCTACGCGGCAAGTGTCTGGGTCGAGGCAGCATCAAAGATCACAGTCCAGAAACAATTGAACGTGGTCCAACGTGGTTTTGCTCAGAAAATATCGAAGAGCTACCGCACAGTGTCTTTGAACGCCGCGCTTATCCTTGCGGGAATTCTTCCCCTGGATCTGAGAGTACAGGAAGCGGCTAAGCTCTACGAGGCCAAACGAGGAAAGCCCCTGCAACACCTGGATGGTGGGGGATTGGCAGATAGGGCGATAGAGGACAAGGTTTGCTTCCTGGAGGCACTGCACCCAGCCAGTGAGGAGGCAGTGGAGTTCACATGCCTCGAAAACACTGAACCTCAAACCTTGCTAGACCATCAAATAGCTGGAGACATGATCTTCACCGACGGAAGTAAGATTGAGGGGAAAGTGGGGGCAGCTCTCTCTCGCTGGCGGGAAGGCAGAGAGGTAGAGTGTAGGAAGTTCCGTCTAGAACCCTTCTGCACGGTCTTCCAAGCCGAGATGTACGCCCTGTGGAGGGCCATAGAAATGGCGTCAGCTCATCAGACCACCAACATCTTCAGTGACTCCCGATCCTCACTTGAGCTCCTGAAAAACCAGAAAGAGTTCCACCCACTGGCCATCAAAATAAGGAAAACCTTAGCGAAGCTTCGCGAACAAAACAAAACGGTCAAACTCTTTTGGATAAGGGCTCACGTTGGGGTGATGGGGAACGAACGCGCTGATGAGCTGGCCAAAGAGGCGGCACTGAAGCTCAAGGTAAAGCCACATTACGACAGATGCCCTATCTCGTTCGTGAAGAACAGGATAAGGCAATCTACGATCGCGAAGTGGAATGACCGATACCTGGAGAGCACAACAGCTGAGGTCACCAAGGTGTTTCTCCCGAGCGCAGTGACCGCATACCGTTTCGTCAGA
The DNA here is from genome assembly GCF_024362695.1 of Pectinophora gossypiella. Lineage (NCBI taxonomy): Eukaryota > Metazoa > Arthropoda > Insecta > Lepidoptera > Gelechiidae > Pectinophora > Pectinophora gossypiella. The sequence goes on from NC_065410.1 coordinate 36,343, forward strand.
AAGGCTCGGTTTACGCCAACTATGGTTCAGGCAATCACGGGGCACGGGGGTTTTGCCGCGTACCTCCACAGGTTTAAGCTGAGACAAAGCCCGGGATGTTTTTGCGACCCAGACACAAATCAGGACATCTGGCACATTCTGCTGGATTGCCCGAAATTCGGGCTGGACAGACTCGAATTAGAAATAGGAACAAACACGGCTCTAACAAAAGAAAATATAAACACCATTTTGTCTCATAAATATAATAGAGTCCCTTTTATTAAATACTGTTTGAAAGTAGTAAAATACGTTGCGAAATTGAACAAATAAGGATAAGAGTTATGCAGGTAAGTGTACTGAGTACACTTAACTAGACATATTGTAGATGTAAGATAGATTAGTAAATAAAATTAAGCTGTTAAAATAATGAACTAGGTATAAGCAATAGTATTAAGAACATGGTAGAGAAAACTCTACAGCAGGATATATATTTGAATATATATCCAAGCTGTCGAATGTATAGATAAGTTAGTGTAATATTGAAAAGAATAGGAAAAAATAAGATGGGAAAAAAAAAAAAAAAAAAAAAAAAAAAAAAAAAAAAAAAAAAAAAAAAAAAAAAAAAAAGATAAAAAAGTTGTCTGTCCTAGGATAAGTCCCTGTATGCTGTATAGTTGTCTATCTATATATAAGTATATAAATAAAAATATATAATATACTACAAACAATACACTACACTACCAAATAAAAAACACTGCACACCCCGAAGCGAACGAAGTGATACACCAATAGTGTATTACGGATTCACTTCTCCAGATTAAAAAATGAGTGTCTCATAAGTTTTCGGATGTACAAGGTCTCTAGCCCCATGCTGGAGGACGCACTGACGAAAATACAATTAAAAAAAAAAAAAAAAAAACCTAACCTAACCTAACCTAACCTAACCTAACCTAACCTAACCTAACCTAACCTAACCTAACCTAACCTAACCTAACCTAACCTAACCTAACCTAACCTAACCTAACCTAACCTAACCTAACCTAACCTAACCTAACCTAACCTAACCTAACCTAACCTAACCTAACCTAACCTAACCTAACCTAACCTAACCTAACCTAACCTAACCTAACCTAACCTAACCTAACCTAACCTAACCTAACCTAACCTAACCTAACCTAACCTAACCTAACCTAACCTAACCTAACCTAACCTAACCTAACCTAACCTAACCTAACCTAACCTAACCTAACCTAACCTAACCTAACCTAACCTAACCTAACCTAACCTAACCTAACCTAACCTTTTTTTTTTTTTTTTTTTTAACGTTGGGAAATGCATTTACGCATACCCGCCGCCATGGGGATGACGACGGGTTATGTGGGACTCCGGGATCTCAAGTATCCCGCCTACCCACTAAAACCCAACGGTGTTCGTCTTGCCGCCTGAGTGGGAGCCACGGGAACGCGCCCGCATACTTCCGCAACTCCCAGGCGGTGTCCATACGGACCCGGCTCGGTGAGCACTTCAGTGCTCGAAATCGTCAGTGGCGCGCGGAACACACGCGCGCCTACCAACACGGGGACTTTGTGCCAGGTGACGGACGCCCCCCGCATCCGTCACCAGCATCCCCACCTACGGGATACGCCGATCATGCGCCAACCTTCTCCGTCCCACCCGAGTCCGACGGATCGGGTCAGACGCAGGATCGGCCTCCCGCGACCTCTCGGCGGCCTCTTTCTGCGCCACCACGTCCTCGCAGAAAGAGTGTACCGCTCTCCAGGCCCTCTCGCTACCGACCATGGCCGAGACCACGGCAGGCAGGGACAGGTCCTGGCCGACCACGCACCTAAGTCGCGCCCGCGACTCAGCCCATTCTGGGCATGCGGCGAGAGTGTGGTCCGCCGTATCATCGGCGGCGCCGCAATGGTGGCAATCTGAGGTCGGCTCTCTTCCGGCGACCCTGCACAGGTACCTGCCAAAGCAACCATGCCCGGACAGGACCTGCGTCAGGCGGAAAGAGAGCGCCCCGAACCGTCTATCGACCCATTCATCTAGAACGGGTCGGATCGCCTCGACCGTTCTGTGGCCGGCACTCGGCGCCTCCAGGGCTCGCGACCATCTCAGAAGGGTATCTCGACGAGCGTTAAGTCTCAGACTCGAGATCTCCTCCGGAGATGGCGCTCCGCCATCGGCACGCGCTCGAGCCGCGTGTCTGTAGACACTGGCCAGAACATTGGCGTCCAGCTCCCATGGGGGGGTACCGGCCAAGGCGCAGGCGGCCTCGAACGAGATGGTACGGTACCCCCTCACCACCCTCGTGGCCATGGCCCTTTGAGGTCTCCTCAACAGGGCTCTGTTATGGGCGCTTAAGGCGTCCACCCAGATTGGGGCTCCGTACAGTGCCATCGATCTGACAACCCCACAGTACAGACGACGGCAGCCCACCTTCGGCCCTCCGATGTTCGGAAGTAGCCGACTGAGTGCGCCAGCAGCGGCGATTAATCTGGGCGCTAGGCCGGAGAAATGCGCACGGAAGTTCCATCGGCTGTCTAGGACGAGGCCTAGGTACCGCATCGTCGATTTGACGCCGATGGAAACTCCCCCCACCACGATGTGCGCACCGGCCGGCGGAGCCGCACGGGGTCCGTGGAAGAAGATGGCTTCTGACTTAGTCAGAGCCACCTCCAACCCCAGGCGCCGGATCTTGCTCACCACATGAGCCACACCCGCCGTGGCGAGAATGGAGGCCTCCCGGTATGTGCTGCTTCGAGCCGTCACGAGGGTATCGTCGGCGTAACAAGTTACGTCGACCCCTCGGAGATTCGCTCCACGCAGCACCCAGTCGTAGCCAATGTTCCACAGGAGCGGGCCGAGGACCGAACCCTGTGGAACACCGCACGACACTGACCATTCTCGCCATCCCTCGGACGCCGGGAAGCTCACGGCCCTCACGGAGAGGTATGCCGCTAGCAACCGGCGGAGGTACGGGGGCACCATGTGGTACCTGAGTGCTTCCCTGATGCAGCTCCAGGGCAGGGTGTTGAAGGCGTTGGCGATGTCCAGAGACACCGCCAAGACGACCTCCCCCTGAGCTACAGCGGCGTCCGCTAGGGCCCTCACCCGCGCAATTGCGTCGATGGTGGATCTGCCCCTGCGGAAACCGAACTGGCATGCACTCAGGTCCGGACCGGCATCCTCCAGATGCTCGATCAGGCGAGCAGCGATTACTCGCTCCAGCAACTTGCTGGACTCGTCCAGCAGGACAATCGGCCTGTAGGCAGACGGGGAGTCAGCAGGTCGGCCCTCCTTACGAATAAGGACGAGCTTCCCAGTCCTCCACCGTCGAGGGAAGTGACCTCTCACTAAACACCCCGTGAAGAGGTCCCTCAACCTCGGCCCCAGACCGCCATCCACCCGTAGAGCGAGGACCCAGACACGCCCTGGTATGCCATCAAGGCCCGGGGCAGTGTTTTTGGCCTGCAGTCTCCTGACTGCGATCTCCAATTCGGCCTCGCTTACGGGCGGAACCTCCTCGTCCGCGGCATCCGCCATGCCATTCTGCAAGGCCATCGCTGGAGGCGTGTGCTCAGCCCTGTCGGGAAACAGGGCCGACACGACGCGGCTCACGAGCTGTGGTTGGAGACTCTGAGTCAGTGGGGGAGCCCAGGGGCGAAGCTTACGCCTCACCATCCTGTACGGCCTACCCCACGGATCGACATCAAGAGACTCCAACATCTCCCGTTCCGCCGCATCTTTGGCCTCAGCAATGGCTATTTGCAGGGCCCTCTTGGCCACTCTATAGGAGGATTCGGCTCGCGCCAAGAGCTCCTCATCCCTGATGCGCCGCCTTCGACTCCTTGTGTACCGGCGTCTCGCCTCGACGCAGGCTTGCCTGAGCCGCGTGAGTTCCGCGGACCACCAGTACACAGCTCGTCGTGAGGGAAGCGCTCTAACGCGGGGCATGCAGGCGTCGCACACCCTCGCCATCGCCTGCTGGATAGCCTCGGTCTCCCGTTCAACCTCTGGCTCGCCGTCGGGCTGCAGCCAAGCCTCGACTATCACCGCCTCCTCCAGGGCCTCGTAGTCGAGGCGCTTTAGCGCCCATTTAGGACCGTTCTCCACCGGAACTGGGATCGGGCTCCTCGGGGTACCAGGGAACGCGGAAACACTGAAACGGATATACAGGTGATCCGACAGCGTCTCCACGTCCTCCTGCACTTCCCAGCTCTGAACACAGCGCGCCAGGGCGGCGTCCGCGAACGTTACGTCCACGATAGAGCCGCCCTGTTGCCGCACGCACGTGTTCACCGATCCATGGTTGAGAACGGTCAATCCAGCGGTCAAGGCCCACTCCTCGACCGCCTCTCCTCGGACGTCAGTCGCCGGACATCCCCAGACCGTCGACTTGGCGTTGAGATCGCCGGCAACAATCACACGGGCAGTGCGCCTCCGCCCCACAAGCACACCGACTTCAAGCAGGAACTGCTCAAAGTCGGACAGGCTGCGGTTTGGCGAGAAGTACACACTGACCAGTGTGATGTCCCCCAAGACAGCAGCGACATAACCTCCACCTCGCACTACGTGCTCGAGTGGAGGCAATCCCGCCCCCGTCCGCGAAATCAACGCCGCCACGCCAGTCAGATCGCTCACCCAGTTGTCCCGGGGCGGAACCGAGTACGGCTCCGAGACCGCCACCACATCGATCAACCACTCTGCCATGCTCTGGAGCAACAGGTCCTGGGCCCTGGCAGAGTGATTGATGTTGGCCTGGAGAACACTAAGAGCCATCGTTAGTTAGTGCTCATGGGCTCGCCAACTGGTCCCGCGGCTTGCGGGCGGGAAGGTCGCGAGGGGGCCTGGGGGCCATTGCGACTCTTCCTCTTGCTCTTTGATTGGGCGGTACATAGTGAACCGCCCAATCGGTGTTCCGCCGGTCTTCGCGCCGCTTCGCACACTGTGCAGTGCGGGGCAGCGGAACACTGAGCAGACTGGTGGCCGGTTTGACCGCACCTAAAGCACTGAGTGCTCCGGTCCACCTCGGACTTGCACAAGGCGTGCGTGTGCCCAGTATCGAGGCACCGGAAGCACCGCAGCGGGCGCGGCTCCAGCACCTTGACCTGGGCAGAGGTCCAACCCACAAGGAGGCGACCTTGAGCCACCTTTTTGGCAGCAGCAATTGGGCAGCTCAACAAGAGCGAGCCCATGCCGCCTGCACCCTCGCGTATGGCACCCGCCTTGATGCCATCGGCCGCGCAGCCACCGACTTTGGCTACCGCCTCCACCACTTCCTGAGCGGTGACGGAGTCGTCCAGCCCCACGACGCGCATCTGAGCGCACTTTGTGGGTCTGGAGACCTTGACGACGTCTCCGCTCATCGACTCCCTTAACTTGGCAGCCAAGGAGTCGGCCTTCTCGGCGCTAGAGGCGCCCGCAACCTCCAGCACTCGCGCGCCGGTTGCCGCCTTGCGGACCTTGAGGCCAGAGATGCCGAGGCTCTGTAAGTCCACTTTGGACTTGGCCTCCCTCAAGATGTCCGCGTAGCTTGCTCCGCTCTCCACCGCCGCTGGCTGCAGCTGCACTACCACCGCAGATGTGCGCGGTGGGCGCAGCTTGGGAGCCTTAGGGCGTTGTGGCGGTTGAGCCGGAGCCGCCTTCTTCTTCCGGCCTCGGCCGACAACGGTCCAACCGTCACCAGCGGGCCCTGAAGGTAGGGGTTGGGCCTCACTCTGGCCACCATTCCCTCCCCTCTTCCTCTTCCTGCCACCCCTCTTCCTCTTCCGAGGCGCAGGGTTCAAGCCGCTGGCAGCCGCTGCCGGGGCAGCGCGTGCAGTGCCAGTCGTCTTGGGTGCAGGGGCAACCAACTTGTTCGTCGCGGTTGCGACGGAAGTCCTCGCTGCGGCAGCGGACGCCTTCGCTGCAGCAGCGTATGTGGACGCGTTCTTTCGGTCCGCTGCCAGCGGTGGGCGCATCACTCTCGGGGGCAGGAGTCTGTCCTCCAGACCTGCCAGTCTCGCATTGATCATGAAGCCAACTTGGCTTATGATCCGCGCGGCAAGGTCTTCACCCGGATCGGACGCGACTCGACTGCCCTCGGGCGGCGGCGGGACCGATGTTTTCGCCGGCTTGGTGCGTACCACTCTCGGAGCCGGCTCCGAGCGCAAGCTCTCTGCCGGCTGCTCGGGAGGCGCGCTCGCCAAGAGTGGCGCAGGCGCTGGCTGTGCCATGTCTTGGGATGCGGACAAAGAGGCCTTCATTTGCCGCATCTCCTGCCGAAGGACGTCAATTTCCTTCTGCTGCTCTTCTAATGTTCTCTGCAGACGGGCGTTCTGAGCCTGCAGGTTTCGCGTCTCGTCGCTCGACGTCGTGTCGCGCAGGACGTCCAAGACACTCACAATGAGTTTCGAGGACTCCTTCAAGGCGCGAACAAACGTGCCTTTCAGCCGACCCGACTTGCAGGCCACGTTTTCGACGATCGCGGCCGCGTCTTTCGCCTTTTGGCACAGCTCGGCAACAGTCTCAGGGACGTCGTCCGAGCCGAGGTCTCTCCTCGGTGATTCGGACTCAGTCTCCAGAGATGTGCCGGAGCTTCGGAGGCGGAAAACCTTCTTGGCCGATTCGGCCACCTCTTTTTCGGCCTGAAGCATGAGCTCCTCCCGCATGGCGCGGTTCAGCTCAGCCTTGGCCTTGGCGAGGCCAACATACTCGCCCGTGGTGGGAGGGCGACCTCTACCTCGCTTGGCCCGCGCCCTTATGACAGGCGAGCCGAGCGTCGTTACCGACGCCCGGTCCTCGTCGTCAGAGGACGGTTCCGAGAGCGAAACTGGTTTGCGCTTGCGCCACAGTTTGCCCTCTGGGAGGGAGGTCACGCTCTCCATAGAGCACACAGTCCTTAAACTGCACGCTTCGTCCGAAGACGAAGCGGGGAAAGGACTAGTCCTAGGCCGCTCCGGCTGGGCACTTGGCCCAGGGGCAGCACCATCAGCACCAGGTGCTGGAGTCAAATCAGGGGTTGGGATGCGCTCCAACACCACCCGCGCTTCGGGAAGCGCAGATGGTGTTGACGCGCGGGAGTCATGTCCGGGTTGGGCGGTAAACGCCGGGTAGAAGTCTACCACGTCAGTCACTGGTTTACGGAGGCTCTGCGAGCCTACGGAGCGATCGCAGCCCCCCCCACATACGAATGGGGGCCTTATACTGGATTCACCGGTTTCCCGGCTGCCAGCGTGGGTAGTTTCATTCTGAATCGCTTTCTTCATGGTTGCTGTACCTCAGCAGGCGGTCTCTTTTATTAACCAGGGTGAGCTCCCTGGGGTGCCCTCACGGCCTGGAACGCCAGACCATACAGCCCCTCGCCGGGCACCACAAACTTAGGCTTTCGGTGATTTTTTCAGAGGTTGTCTTCCTCGCGGCCCCCTCCGCTCAGTGCGGAGGCGGCCCCCGCTCCAGACAGCGTTGCGTCTGGGCTACGGGTCGGACCGACGGTGGCCGAAGCCATTGCCCGGCATTGCTGCCGGACCCGCCGCCCCTGCCAACGGTGGGGCCGAAGCCCCTGTCATCTGGCCGAAGCCAGAGACGCCGTCGGATGGTCACCCTCCTGTGTCCACTCCGCGCACCACCTCGTCCCTGCAGAGGGCCACGAGCGAGAGTGACTCCACCACGCTGTTTTGGTCCGCGCCGGCCGAAGCCGGTACCCCCCCATATCTGGGGGGGCGTTCCCCTATCCGCCACCTGGGGACGCGCCCGATGGGAGATCAGCAACTCCACACGGGAACCTAACCTAACCTAACCTAACCTAACCTAACCTTTTTTTTTTTTTTTTTACGTTGGGAAATGCGTTACGCATACCACGCCGCCCGGGGGGACGACGTGGTTATGTGGGACTCCCCGGAAAAGCCGGTATACCCACTAAAACCCAACGGTGTTCCTCCTCGCCGCCATGTGGCGGGGACACGGGAACGCAACTGCACACAACCGCGTCCCCGCCGGCGGATGCCCTCTTGGGCCCAGCGCCTATGGGAGCGCAACAAGCGCCTCCCCCACCGCCGAGGGCTGCCCGGAACACTTGGGCAGCCCTACAGCACGGGACCTATGTTGTGGACGGCGGTCCCCCGACCACCGTCCACAGGTCCCCGTTAGGGCGGAGCTCTGTCCATTCAAGGAACGGTGTCCATCTGCTCCGCCCCGGCCCTCTTGGCCTTGCGCTTTGGCCGCTTTGGCTTCGGCGCACTCTCCTGCGGGCTTTTGGCTGCCGGCTTGGCAGCAGAAATGCATCCGCTGCCACCGATGGAATGAGCCGCCGGTTTGCCTGCCGTCGCACAGACGGGGCAATGGGGCTCAGCCGTGCAGTCCCTCGCCTGATGGTCGGGTTGACCGCAGCGGAAGCACAGTCGGCTGCGGTCAACCTCGCAGGAGCACTTCACTCCGAGGTGCCCGGGCTCCAGGCAACGGTAGCACCGTGCCGGTCTGGAGTCGAGAAGCCTTACTCTGGCCGACGTCCACCCGACCAGTAGTCGGCCAGAGTCGGACAGCCTCTTGGCGGCCGCGACCGGACAGCTGATCCAGAGGGACCCGTCACCTCTCGGTCCGACGACGATCCGCCCATGCTTCACGTCGTCGACCGCGCAGCCTCCTTCCTTGGCCACAGCGTTGGCCACCTCAATGGCGTCGGCTGAGTCGTCCAGCCCAGTGACGCGGATTTCCGCGCGCTTCACTGGGCGGACGACCTTGACCGCGTCCGGGCTGAGGACCTCCCTCAGCTTCTTGGCGAGAGAGTCCGCCTTCGCCGCCGAGTTCTCCCCTCCGATCTCAAGCAGGCGCGCACCCGTCGCCGCTCTGCGGAACCGCATGTTGCTGATTCCGAGGTCAGCGAGGGAGACGCGCCGCTTGGCGTCGGAGAGGATCGAGGCGTATGTTACGCCTCTCTCCTCGACTCCGGGCACCAAGGTCAGCGATACCGCTGCCGTTCTTGGTGTCCGGAGCTTTGCCCTCTTCTGGGCCGTGGGCCGAGGCTTTGGCGGCTCTTTGGCCGCTTTGGCCGCTTTGGCCGCCTTGTTCTTGGCCTTTCGGCCAACAACAGCGGTCCATGGCTCCGCCGTTGGTGCAGGGGGAGGCTGGCGCCGAGCCTCTGCTGCCTCCTGTGCAGCCAGGCTCTTCTTCTTGCTCTTCCCCTTCTTTCCCGAAGAAGCGGGAGCAGAAGAGGCCTGGCTGTTTGCGGGAGCCTCTTTGGTGGCCTTTTTGTCGGGCTTTGTCACAGGCTGGCCACTACTTCTCGTAGAAGCGACCGGGGCCCCTGCTGGCGCAGACTGAGCAGGGTCTGCCCTGGCGCTTCTGGTGTCCACCGCAAGCGGAGGTCTCCGTCGTGGCTCTGGGAGGAGACGATCTAACCTAACCTAACCTAACCTAACCTAACCTAACCTAACCTAACCTAACCTAACCTAACCTAACCTAACCTTTTTTTTTTTTTTTTTTTTTTTTTTTTTTTAACGAGGAGAAATCCGTCATGGATACCCAGCCGCCCGGGGAAAGCGACTGGGTTATGTGAGACTCCTACTCACTAAAACTCCTCGGTGTTCAGCAGCCTCCGCCTATTGGCGGGTGTGCGGGGACGTTTACACACTCTTCCGTGCACCCGCCGGCGCCGTCCGGAACGGACGCTCCCAGGGTTCAGGGTGGGAGGAGTGCAGTCCACCCTGACCTCCGCTTTTATGTGGTCTGCCGGAACACACGACAGACCACATCCTCCGTGAGCCCTTGATGGATTCGGGCGACGGAATTTCCCCGCTTCCGCCGCCCGAGGGCTTGTTGACCGGGCAAGAGTCGGCGAGCATTACCCCCCTTCTCCGCCCAGTTTGCCAACGTCGGATAGGATCCGAGAGGGGGACGTCCCCTCGGGTCCGCTCTGTTGCCTCCTTCCGCGCCACCACGTCCTCACGGAAGGAGACCATCACATTCAGCGTTCCCCTGCCGCCAACCATGGCGTTGACCATGGGTGGCAGCAGGAGGACGCTGCCAACCACTCAACGGCACGTTGTTACGCCCACGCCGGACGGACCCCCGGCGTGTTTGGCTGCTCTGACAGCCGCTGCCTCCATCTTCGCAGCAGGCTGTATCGAGCGCACTCCTCCCTGCGGCCTGCCATTACTGGCCGGTCGTCATCGCCACCTGCGATGGCTGCCTCGGTGCTTGGCCAGGGACTGGAATCTTAGCAGTCCCTTTTCTGCCCTTCTTCGGCCGTGCGCACTTCCGACCCCCGGTTGCATGGTTTGCAGGTTTCCCTGCAGCCTTGCAAACGGGGCAGTGGAGGTCGCCGGTACATGACGACGCCATGTGACCTTCCTGCCCGCACCGGAAGCAGTTCCGGCTTCGGTCGACCTGCGAATTGCACTGGAGCCCAGTATGCCCAATCTCGAAGCACTTGAAGCACTTCATTGGCCTGGGCCCCAGTGCACGCACCCGAGCTGAACTCCAGCCGACCAGGAGTCGCCCGCGTTCCAGCAACGTTTTGGCAGCCCCGGTAGGGCACTCGATTAGCGCGCTGCCCACGCCAAACACGCCAACCCGGATAGGGCCGACCTTGACATGCTCCGGAGAGCATTTTCCGACCTCAGACACGGCAGCCGTGATGCTCTCCGCAGTCGCCGAGTCGTCCAGCCCGGAGACGACCACATCGGTACATCTCACCGGGCAAGCCACCTTGACGGTATCTGGGAGGACCTCTTTCAGCTTCGCTGCAAGGAGTTCGGCCTTGTCTGCGCTCTCCTTTCCGGGGATCTCGAGCACTCGAGCCCCGGTGGCAGCCAGACGGAAGCGCAGGCCGTCTATTCCTAGCTGTTTGAGGTTTACTCCCATCTTCGCCCTGGTGAGCACCTGGGCATACGTCACTCCCTCGGCGATCGTCTCCGGACGCAAGGTCAGGGTGACCACAGCCGACCTAGGAGGGCGCAGAGCCTTTGCCTCTTCACTGCCTCTCGCCTTTTTCGGCTTTGCCTGTCCGCGCGGCCTTGTAGTGACTACATGGCTCGCCGGAGGCTTGCTGGGCGCAGTCTGGGCTGTGGGAGTGGCATCGGCTTTGCGCGCCTTCTTCTTCCCCTTCTTGCCTTTCCCTTTCCGCACCACGTCGCTCCACGTCTCCGCAGGTGGCTGCGCTCCCTGCAAGGGGGTCGCTTCGCCACGTGTGGGCGCTGGGGTGGGAAGGTCTGCTGCTGGGGCAGCCTTTTTGGCTGCCTTGGCGGCAGGGGCTTTGGCAGGTGGGAGTTTGGCTGCCTTTGTAGCCTGTGGCTGAGCTCCCTTTGCCTGCGGAGCAGGCTTGTTCAGGTCCGCTTGCAGCGGCGGACGGAACGCCGACGGTGGGAGGAGGCGGTTTTCCAGCCTGGCCAGCTTGATATCGATCATACGATCGATGTCCGACAGTATGGCTGACCGCTGGTCCGCCTCACTCCTTCTCTCCTCCTGGGATGCAGGCGCCTTGGCGCGGGAGTTCTCAGCGGAGAGACGCGCAAGGTCCTCGCGGAGTTTGATCATCTCCCCGCTGAGGCTCTCCACCCTTCTCCGCAGTTCTGCGTTCTCAGAACGCAGAACCCGGACTTCCTCATCGGAGGTCCTCTCCGTTAAAGCCGCCACAGCCTGTTCTATCTGCGTGGCGGCTTTCTTCAGGGCGTTCACGAACGTGCCCTTGAGGTTCTTGGATTTGCGAGCAACGTCAAGGATGACCTTGACGCTGCTCTCCACCCTCCCCTCAAGGCAGTCCGCAGGCACTGCCGCAAGCTCCCTGGTCGACTCGAGGACCTCCGATTCGTCCAGGAGTTCGAGCTCCGCTCTTTGGGCACTGACCAAGGCCTCCTTCGCCTTGGCCAGACCAACGTAATGCCCAGTGGTGGGCGGCCTTCCCCTGCCGCGCTTGGCTGCACGGTTCGGAGTAGCCGCAGCGATGGATGAGCCTGCTCCTGACTCATCACTGCTCCCCGCCTCCGGGGCCCTCCGCTTTTTGCGCCGCTTGTCGCCAGCGGCCAGATCTCCGTCCGAGTAGGAGACAGCTGTATCCATCCCCGAGCAGTCGGATTCCGTTTCCGAGATGGGCACAGCTGCCCCTACCATAGGCCCTCGCAGGCCTCTCGCCATGCTCTCCGAGCTGCCCCCAGTCATGGCCCTGTATGTTTTGGGAGGCACCTTTTCCTTCGACCACCGGTGCTTGCCGCTAAGCACCGGCGATTTCGGGTCCATGGATGACCCACCCGTCCCTTTCCCCTTGCGGGGCTCGTCAGCTGCACTTGAGCAGCTGCTGATATCGTCGTCGGATAGGACGGCCGCCCCCGGATTGGTGGTATCCGCAGGCAGTGCCGTTCCTTCCCCAGATCGCGCGCAATCTTGTCCACGTTTCTCGCCAAAGTCGTCAATTAGATCGGTCCGTTTATTTTTAGATTTTAATACGTCCACAAGCTCCACAATTGGTTTTTTATCCATATTATTAATTGATCCCACGAGAATGAGGGAAGTATACAGTCCACCCGGGCAGTGCCCTCTGTACCCGGGTAACCCTAATCCGCCTGGGGGGTCGGGCGGTGCCCCAGCGATGGCCGCTCGCTACCGGAGATATCCCCTCCGCCACCTGCAACAGGCGCCTCACGCCGCGCAAGACCCGAAGGTGCCCCAACGTGAGACTTTGGGAGATTTTTTAGTGAGGTTTACTCCTCTTGGGGCCGGCCGGTTAAGGCAAGCCCCCCTGGCCCTGAGACATGCCGCGAGACATGACCACCGCAAGTCAGGGTAACAGGTTCGCCCGACTGTGGCCGAAGCCTGTCCGCCAGCCGTACATTGACGACCGACGAACCAGCCGCGCGAAGGCGGAATTCGCCTCCTCCCTGCGGATTTTTTATAGAGGTTATCTCCTCGCAGCCCCCTCCACTCAGTGTGAAGGCGGCCCCCGTTCCTGCGACCCCACCAAGTGCAGGCTTACGGGTTGCCCGACGGTGGCCGAAGCCGTTGCCCGCCCAGAGTTATCTGAGCGGACCCGCCGCGCGTTGGGTTCTTCTTAGCTTCACTGTGGAAGTGATATGGAGTAAGCGGCATTTCCAATCACTTCCACAGCTACTGAGCCCCCCCGCCACGACAAGGCGAGAACCCATTGGGGGGGAACCTAACCTAACCTAACCTTTTTTTTTTTTTTTTTTAACGTTGGGAAATGCGTTACGCATACCACGCCGCCCGGGGGGACGACGTGGTTATGTGGGACTCCCCGGGTGTCGCCACCCGGTATACCCACTAAAACCCAACGGTGTTCCTGCCTGCACCATTTGACGGGACGCGGGGGCGCGCGAGCATTCGTCCGCAAACCCATCGGTGCTCGTCCGTTTCCGGACCCTGCCTTGGTGCGTGTGGTCACACGTGCACTTCTTGTTAAGCAGTTTGCGAGGAACACGATCGCAAACCGCTTCTTCCAGGAAGGCCCATGTGCGAACAGCGAATCCCCCGATTCGCCGCCCGCGGGCCTAACCTAGGTTTGGAGAAGGTGAGCATATGCTCTCCTTCTTCTCCCTGTTCTTCTCCGGCGGATCGGAGCCGAGAGGGGATCGTCCTCCCTTATTCGCTCCGCTGTCTCCTTCTGTGCCACCACGTCCTCACAGAAGGAGACGACAGCGTCCCAGGATCTCTTGCTCCCGACCATAGCTTTCACCACAGCCGGAAGAGAGAGATCGCCTCCCACTACAGCAGTGAGAGCAGACCTCTGCTGAGCCCATGCAGGGCATACCGCCAAGGTATGTTCTGCCGTATCTTCACTGCAAGTGCAGTGGTGGCAGATCGTCATTGGTTCCCTACCGGCTACGTGGCACAAGTATTTGCCGAAGCTGCCGTGCCCAGATAGAATTTGCACGAGCCGGTAGGTGAGTGAGCCATGGCGCCTGTTCACCCATTCCTGTAGGACTGGGCGGATGGCGCTGATGGTTCTTACGCCAGCCTTAGGCTCTTCGAGCCGTTCTCTCCATTTCTGTAGGAGTCGACGCCGAACTTGTCGTCTCCATCTCATCAGATCGTCGGCAGCCAGATCTTCGGCTTGCCTGTCTTCCTCCACAGCCCTCTGTCTCCTGTCATATGTCTCAGCCAGCAGCTCGGCATCTAAGTCCCATGGGGGAGTGCCGGCCAAGACACAGGCAGCCTCATGTGACACGGTGCGGTATGCTCGAATGGCTCTGACCGCGATGACCCGTTGTGCCCTGAACAACAAGGTCAGATTTGGGCGCGACAGAGCTTCGACCCACACCGGTGCCCCATAGAGCGCCATAGACCTCACGACGTTGACGTACAGTCGTCTGCAGGTCATATTTGGCCCACCCAGATTAGGCAGCAGTCTTCCGAGAGCAGATGCGGCTCCGACGAGCTTGGGAGCTAGTCGTCGAAAATGCTCTCGGAAGTCCCATCTCCCGTCCAGATGTAGGCCAAGATATTTCATCTGAGGCCTGACTGGGATACGGACCTCTCCAATTAGAATGCTGGAGTCTGGAGGCGGCCCCCTCCGAGGTCCATGAAAGCATAGAGCCTCAGTTTTGTTGAGGGCCACCTTCAGACCCAGCCTTCGTATCCGCCGAATAACAGCAGCACAACCCTCAGTGGCAAGTTCTGCTGCCTCTTCATAGGTTCGCCCACGTGCCGTAACGAGTGTGTCATCTGCATAGCAGACGACACTGGTGCCAGATGGTATGGCACCACGTAGAGCCCAATCATATCCAATGTTCCACAGGAGCGGTCCAAGGACAGACCCCTGTGGAACACCGCATTTCATGGTCTTGCTCTGGATACGGCCGTCCCGTCCTGTATAAAGGATACGCCTACTGTGTAAGTAGGCCCCAATTATGCGTCTCAGGTACAGAGGCACTCGGTGGTACCGGAGAGCCTCTTCAATGCACGAGAACGGCAGCGTGTTGAAAGCATTTGCAATGTCCAGGGACACCGCTAACAACACGCCACCTGATGCAACCGACTGGTCCGAGAGGGCTTTGACGCACTTAATGGCGTCGATGGTAGAGCGGCCCTCTCGGAAGCCGAACTGTTGGTTGGACAGATCGGGACCTACAGAATTCAGATGCTGGTTGATGCGGTGAGCAAGGATGCGCTCAAAGATCTTACCTGCATCATCCAGCAAGACAATGGGGCGATAGGCTGATGGGGATTCCTCAGGGCGTCCCTCTTTTCTCAGCAGCACTAATCGCCCGTCCTTCCAGCAGCTTGGAAACTCCCTTGCCACTAGACAAGTATCGAGAATCCCGGTTAGGTGAGAACCCAATATGTCTAGTGCCATTGCTAAGGCTCTGCCAGGTACCCCATCAGGGCCTGGGGCAGTGGATTTGGCCCTTAATTTGCGCACCGCCCGATGCAACTCAGTTGGAGTTGTCAGAGGGATGTCCTCTCCTGCCTCTTCAATCTCATCCTCGTTGTGAGGGTACGCCATGGTTGGGGAAGGGTGCTCCGGCCCGTCCGGGAACAGAGCCGTAACCACCTCCCCCAACAGCTGAGGTTGAAGAGTCTCAGTCAAGGGGGGTGCCTGTGGGCGAAGTTTATTCCTCACCGCACGATACGGGCGTCCCCATGGATCCTTGCTGAGATCATCCAGCATTGCTTTGCGCGCATCAGACTTGGCTTTATAGATGGCAAGCTGAAGGGCCTTCTTGGCCTCCAAGTAGAGGTCGTGGAGCATTTGCTCCATTTCCTCATCCCGGTGGCGCAGCCGGCGGTGTCTGGTGTAAGCACGACGCCTCGAGGACGCGACCGTGCGGAGGTCAGCAATCTCCTGCGACCACCAGTACACCTGCCGTCTTGGAGGTCTGCGCTTGGCTCGAGGCATACTCGCATCGCAAACTTCGGTCATTGCCCTGCGAAATCTAAGGGCGGCCTCGTTCGCGTCTACTGGCCCCAACGAACGCATCGTCCAGTCTTGGACGATAGAGGCCTCTATTAGGAGGTCCTCGTTGAGGCGAGTTTGCGACCACCTGGGAAAAGCCTGAGCCACAACATCCTGGGTTATCACGTCTCCAGAAGAGGAGGGAGATACCTCGAACCGAATGTATCGATGGTCTGATAGCGTTTCGAGGTCCTCCATGACCCTCCAATTCCGCACGCGCGATGAGAGCGCAGGGGTAGTGAACGTCAAGTCCACTATGGACCCACCCTGCGCTCTGACGCACGTGTTGACAGAGCCTTGATTGGCGAGCACAAGCCCACATCTTTGAGCCCAATCCTCCACTATCATGCCTCGGTCGTTGGTTGCCGGAGAACCCCAAGCCATGCTCTTGGCATTGAAGTCTCCGAGCACCACCACGTTGACAGTAGGAGCACGAAGCACCACCATACCGACCCGATCGAAAAATGCCTCAAACTCTGAGATCGGCCTATTCGGGGAGAAGTATAGACCGATCACAGTGAGGTTGCCCCAGGTAGCCGAGACCAGCCCAGCTTCCCTGTGCCTGATGTTGAGTGGCAGGGCTGGGTAATTGCTTGAGGCGATGATGGCGACAGAGCCCTCAGGGTCCCCCGCCCAATTAGGTTGGGATGACACATAGTAGGGCTCTGATACGACCGACACGTCTATTGACCATTCCAGCATGGATTGCAGAAGGAGATCCTGCGCACCAGCGGAATGGTTGACATTCGCCTGGAGAAATTGGCATGGGGTGTTCCGATCCATTAGTTATCGGTATCCATCGCCCGTGCAGGCGGCTGCCGAGGTTGTGCGACTGGAGCAGCTGGGGTCCTTGCAGCTGCTTTCTGTCCCTTCTTCTTCGGGGCCACGCATTGTCTCCCACCAATAGCGTGTCCTGCCGGTCTGCCTGCTTCGTGGCACAGTTGGCAATGAAGGGCCTCTGTGCAGTCTAGCGACTTATGCCCCGGTTTGCAGCACCGGAAGCATAACTGGCTGCGATCTACCGATTGGCATTGGCGGCCAGTGTGTCCAATCTCCAGACACCGGAAGCATTGCATAGGCCTTGGCTCTAGCGACTGCACCCGGGCCGAACTCCACCCAACCAAAACATGTCCACTGTCCACCAGAGTTTTCGCAGCTGCAACAGGGCATTGTACTACAACGCTGCCAACGCCGAACAGTCCGACCTTAATAATGCCCACCTTAACATGGTCAGATGAGCATTTGCCTGTGTCGGCGATTGCAGCCGCGATGTCCTCTCTGGTGACAGAGTCGTCGAGACCTGTTATGCGCAGATCCGCACACTTTGTGGGACGCGCCACCCGGACAGTGTCTGGAAGGACATCCTTTAGTTTGGACGCCAGCTTATCCGCCTTGTCCTCGTTCTCGCTCCCAGTGATTTCGAGGACCCGTGCCCCCGTCGCGGCTTGCCGGAACTTGAGTCCAGCTATGCCGATGTCCTTCAGTTGGATTCTGTCCCTCGCACTGGAGAGCACCTTGTCGTAGCTGAGGCCCTGCTCCACAGCCTCAGGCTGCAACGTGATGACCACAGCAGACGAGCGAGGCTGGCGCAACTTCACCTTCTTCCTGGGTTTTGGCTTCAACTTAGTGCTCGCCTGTGCAGGGACAGAGTTGGACTTCGGCAGTTGGGTCGCAGGTGTAGTTGCGACCTTCTTCTTTTTCCCTCCACGCTTCACCACCGTAGCCCATGTCTCCCCAGTTTGGGTTGATGGGGGCGGCGGCGGAGGAGGCGGCGGGTTTGGGACAGCGGCCTTTTTAGGCCCCTTACCCTTCTGCTTTTTAGCAGAGGCAACAGCACCCTGCGGAGGCTCAGCCTGCTTGGCCTGCTTGGGAGCAGCCGTGACAGGAGGAGGCGGAAGAGAGGACCGACTTGTCGAGGGAACGGGATCCGACCTCAGCGGAGGGCGCATCCGTTTCTCAGGCAAGAGTCGGTTTTCCAAATTCTTCAGCTTGGCATCGATCATGAAGCCGATGTCAAGCATCATGGAAGATTTGAACTCCTCCACGCTCCTGTCTTCCGTAGATCGGGTAGGAGTGCGAACCTGGTCCACGTCCGTACGCAGGCGAGCCACTTCCTCCCGTAAGGTCTCCAGTTGTTCGCGCAATTGCGCGTTCTCCGCTTGGAGCGCAGCTGTCTCCTCATTAGCAGTTCTCCCTTGGAGAGCCGCTGCCGCCTCTTTTATTTGTTCCGCAGCCACTTTAAGGACGCGGACGTAGGTACCCTTGAGATTTTTAGATTTGGTGGCTACTTGGAGTATTAGCTCCACACCATTCTCAACCCGCTTCTGCAGGGAGTCAGCTGGGATCTTAAGGGCTGACTTCAGGGTATTCGTCAACTCAATTTCGGAGTCCAGGTCCAGTTCGGCCTGTTTGGCTTTGACCAGTTCCTCCTTCGCTTTCGCGAGGCCAACATAATGCCCGGTAGTGGGCGGTCTTCCTCTGCCGCGTTTGGCAGTGCTTTTCACGGAGGATACAGCAGTAATGATGGAGCTGGCGCATGATTCGCCACTGCTGTCTGCCTCCGGAGCACATCGCTTGGCTCGTCGCCTGCCGCCGGCAACGGAGCCTCCGTCGGAGTACGAGATGGCAGTGTCCATACCGGAACAGTCGGATTCCGACCCCGATATGAGCACCGCTGTCCTCTCCGGTTCCTTCCTCTGCCCTTCCGGGCCTTTCGCCAAGCTCCCTCCAGCTCTGGCCTTATAAGTTCTGGGGGGTGCATTATCCTTCAACCCTCGGCTCTTGCCGCTAAGAGCCGCTGGTTCCGGGTCCAAAATCAACCCACCCTTCTGTATCCCCTTGCGGGGCCCTTCGACCGCGTCAGAGCAGCCACCTCTATCAACACTAGAGAATAGGGCCGCCTCCGGATCGGTGGAATCCACAGGCAGTTCCGTATTCTCCCCATATCGCGCGCAATCTCTTCCATATTCATCGCCAAAGTCGTCTACAAGATCGGTCCGTTTATTCTGGGTGTATTTTAAATCTATTAAATTAACAAAAGGTTTTTTATTGGCCATTCTATTTGTTAGTCCCACGAGAATGAGGGAAATAAACGGTCCACCCGGGCAGTGCCCTCTGTACCCGGGTAACCCTAATCCGTCTGGGGGGTCGGGCGGTACCCCAGCGTTGGCCGCTCGCTGCCGGAGATGTCCTCTCCGCCACCTGTAACAGGCGCTTCACGCCGCGCAAGGCCCTAAGGCGCCCCAGCGTGAAACTTTGGAGATTTTTTAGTGAGGTTTACTCCTCTTGGGCCGGCCGGTTAAGGCAAGCACCCTTGGCCCTGACTGTGCCGCGAGACATGACCACAGCAAGTCAAGGTAACAAGTTCGCCCGACAGTGGCCGAAGCCTGTCCATCAGTCGTACATTGACGACCGATGAACCTGCCGCGCGTAGGCGTTTCCGCCTCCTCCCCTTGGATTTTTATAGAGGTTGTCTCCTCGCGGCCCCCTCCACTCAGTGTGGAGGCGGCCCCCGTTCCTGCGACCCCACCAAGTGCAGGCTTACGGGTTGCCCGACGGTGGCCGAAGCCGTTGCCCGCCCAGAGTTATCTGAGCGGACCCGCCGCGCGTTGGGTTCTTCTTAGCTTCACTGTGGAAGTGATATGGAGTAAGCGGCATTTCCAACCACTTCCACAGCTACTGAGCCCCCCCGCCACGACAAGGCGAGAACCCATTGGGGGGGAACCTAACCTAACCTAACCTAACCTAACCTAACCTAACCTAACCTTTTTTTTTTTTTTTTTTTTTTTACGTTGGAAAATGCGTTACGCATACCACGCCGCCCGGGGGGACGACGTGGTTATGTGGGACTCCCCGGGTGTCGCCACCCGGTATACCCACTAAAAACCAACGGTGTTCCTTCCCGTCCACGGTGTTACCGGGACCCGGGAATCGCCGAAGCATGCTTCCGCGACCCGGTGGTGGATGGCCTGATAGGCCCCATCTCAGTCAGGAATGAGTGGCGTGCGGGGAACACGCACGCAACGCCAACTCGAGCCAGATGGTAGGAACAGCAGACTCCCCCGAGTCTGCCGCCCGTGGCTCTTACGGTGCGAGGCACCGATGTAATGCCCTCTCGGGTCTTATCGTCCCAGGGTCTCCCCTGTTGTGCCCTCCTCCCCTAGTCCAGGACACACAGGGAGAGACCCGCATCAGTGTTAGGGCGGAAGACGGCCGACATCCGCCCGCCGTCTCCGCCCGGGTCTCCTGCGACGTGCAGGGTCGGTGGCAGTAGCCTCCCTTTCCCGCTCCGCATCCTCTTTGGATCGAAGGACGGTTTCACAGAATGTGAGAACCGCCTTCCACGACCTCTCGCTGTCAACCATGGCCTGGACCACAGCAGGCAGCGAAAGGTCGCGCCCCACAACGGCACCAAGTTCTTGGCGCTCTGTCGCCCAGGCTGGGCACGCCTCAAGCGTGTGCTGGGCCGTGTCTTCTGGGCAGCCGTCGCAGTGATGACACTCGGCGGTCGGCTCTCTTCCGGCTACAACATGCAGATACCTCCCAAAACAGCCATGTCCCGAGAGGATCTGAGTGAGCCGGAAGGTCATCACCCCGTGTCGCCGGTCCAACCACTGTCGGAGGACTGGACGAACTGCCTGAATGGTTCTCAGGCCCGCACTAGGCTGTGCCAGCCTTTCCTCCCACTCCAGTAGCAACAGGCGGAGTATTTCCTCCCGCTGCGCTTCCACCTCGCGTGGTGCTGGCGTGTCACCCCGGCCATGCGCCTCCTCCCGCCAAAAGTATATTGATGAGAGGGCTCTCGCATCCAGGTCCCAGGGTAGAGATCCAGCCAGCACCCGCGCCGCCTCGCAGGAAATCGTCCGGTAGCCCCGTATCACCCTGATGGCCATCGCCCTCTGAGCTGCATTCAGAAGGGCGATATTCTGCCTCTTCAGGGTGTTGGCCCATACTGGGGCTCAACCTAACCTAACCTAACCTAACCTAACCTAACCTAACCTAACCTAACCTAACCTAACCTAACCTTTTTTTTTTTTTTTTTTTTTTTTTTTTTTTTTTAACGTTGGGAAATGCGTTACGCATACCACGCCGCCCGGGGGGACGACGTGGTTATGTGGGACTCCCCGGAAACCCGGTATACCCACTAAAACCCAACGGTGTTCCTCCTCGCCGCCATGTGGCGGGGATGCGGGAACGCAATTGCACACAACCGCGTCCCCGCCGGCGGATGCCCTCTTGGGCCCTGCGCCTATGGGGGCGCATCAAGCGCCTCCCCCACCGCCGAGGGCTGCCCGGAACACTTGGGCAGCCCTACAGCACGGGACCTATGTTGTGGACGGCGGTCCCCCGACCACCGTCCACAGGTCCCCGTTAGGGCGGAGCTCTGTCCATTCAAGGAACGGTGTCCATCTGCTCCGCCCCGGCCCTCTTGGCCTTGGCCTTCTTGGCCTTGCGCTTCCCCTTCTTCGGGGCGCTCTTCTTCTCCGGGGCCTGGTCTTTTGGCTTTGCCGAAGAAACGCAGCCGCTCCCACCGACCGAATGTGACGCCGGCTTGCCCGCAGCCTCACACACTGGGCAGTGAGGCTCGGCGTCACAGTCCCGTGCCCTGTGGTTCGGTTGACCGCAGCGGAAGCACAGTTGGCTGCGGTCGAACTCACAGGTGCACTTGACACCCATGTGGCCCGGCTCCAGGCAGCGGAAGCACCTCATAGGTCTTGGGCTGAGGAGCCTCGCTCTTGCCGTGGTCCACCCGACATGGACCCGGCCGGAGCCGGCCACCTTTTTGGCCGCGGTGGCGGGGCAACTTACCCAAAGGGAGCCGTCTCCCCGCGGACCGACCACGATCCTGCCACACTTTATTGCGTCGGAGGAGCACCCTCCCTCCTTCGCAATGGCCTCCGCCACCTCAAAGGCATCGGCCGAGTCGTCCAGCCCCGTGATGCGGATTTCCGCCCGCTTCACAGGCCTGGCGACCCGGACCGCCTCAGGGCTCAGGACCTCCCTGAGCTTGCTGGCCAAGGAGTCCGCCTTCTCAGCCGAGGCCTCACCCCCGACCTCCAGCATGCGAGCCCCAGTCGCTGTCTTGCGGAACCCCAAGCTGCCGATCCCGAGGTCCGCAAGACGGACACGCTGCTTGGCGTCTGTGAGGATCGACGCATATGTGACGCCCCTCTCTTCGGCCCCTGGAACCAAGGTGAGCGTCACTGCAGCGGTTTTGGGCGTGCGGATCCTCACCTTCGCGCGCGCCGTGGACTGGGCCTTTGGCGGCTCTTTGGCCGCTTTGGCCGCCTTGGCCTTAGCCTTGGCCTTTCGGCCAACGACTGCCGTCCACGGCAGCTCCTCCGGGGCGGAGGCAGGCTGACGCCGTGCCTCTGCTGCCTCCTGTGCAGCCAGGCTCTTCTTCTTGCTCTTCCCCTTCTTTCCCGAAGAAGGGGGAGCAGAAGAGACCTGGCTGTTCGTGGGAGCCTCTTTGGCGGGCTTTGGCTTTGCGCCTGGCCCTGCCATGGGGCGGCCACTACCGCTTGCCGAGGCGACCGGGGCCCCTGCTGGCGCAGAGTGAGCAGGGTCTGCCTTGGCGCCTCTAACGTCCGCTGCGAGCGGAGGTCTCCTACGCGGCTCTGGGAGGAGACGGTCTTCGATCCCGGCCAACCGAGCGTTCAGCATATTGCCGAACATCTCAGCGTTGGCGCGGGCTGTCTCCTCCAGTATCTGCCGGAGGCTTGACTCCGAGCTCTGAGGCTGGGAGGGTCGCTGCCGCAACTCTTGCAAGTCGCGGCGCAGATCGGCGACTTCCCTCGTGAGCTTGGAGTTAGCGGCCTCCAGCCGCATAACCTCTTCGGACATCGTCCGCTCCCTAATTTGGGACACGGCCTCCTGAATGCCCCTCACCGCATCCTTTAGGGCCCGGACGTATGTGCCCTTCAGTTGTGAAGACTTCGTGGCAACCATAGTTATGGTCTCCAGCGAAGTCTTCACAATGCCGGCTAACGCAGCGCTCGTCTGCTCCTCCTCTTGAGTTCCCAAGTGGGGGCTGGGCTGTAAAGAGGCCCTAGCCTCCCTCAGGTTCCGGGCCATTCCGGCCACCTCTGCTTCCGCCTCAAGCCGCAGACTCTCGGCCAGCTCCTGGTTGTATGCCGCCCTGGCTGCGGCCAGGCCGACATACTTGCCAGTAGAGGAGGGGCGGAACCTAACCTAACCTTTTTTTTTTTTTTTTTTTTTTTTTTTTTTTTTTTTTTAGCGTTGGGAAATGCTTTACGCATACCACGCCGCCCGGGGGGGCGACGTGGTTATGTGGGACTCCCCGGGTGTTGCCACCCGGTATACCCACTAAAACCCAACGGTGTTCCTACTTTTCCACTGTGGTGCCAGGACCCGGGAATCGCCGAAGCATTCTTCCGCGACCCGGCAGTGGTGGCCTGTAAGGCCTCGCCTCGTCGTGAGTAGCGTGCGCGGAACACGCACGCAACGCCTACTCGAGCCAGTTGGAAGTTGGAACGACAGACTCCCCCGAGTCTGCCGCCCGTGGCTCCCTGGGTCTCCCCCTTATGTGCACTCCTCCCCTAGTCCAGTGCACACAGGGTGAGACCCGCGTCGGTGTTTGGGCGAAAGATGGCCGACATCCGCCCGCCATCCCCGCCCCGCTCCGCTCATTTGAGCGGCGTGCGTCGGTGGTGGAAGTGAGATTCCACACAAGCTGGTCTGGTCTCCCGCCCCGGTCTCCCAGGACGAAACCGAGACCATCACCACACCACACAGAGCCGTCAGTTGGTATGCATGGGCTCAGCACCAACTCGTCCCGCGGCCTGCGGGCGGGAAGGTCGCGAGGAGGCCTGAGGGCCATCGCGAACCTTCCGCTTGTTCCTCGTTTGGGCAGTACATTTTGAACTGCCCAATCGGTGCTCCGCCGGTCTTCTCGCCGCCTCGCACACTGTGCAGTGCGGGATAGCGGAGCACTGTGAGGACTGGTGGCCGGTTTGGCCGCATCTGAAGCACTGGGTGCTCCGGTCCACCTCGGACTCGCACATGGCGTGCGCATGTCCGGTTTCGTGGCATCGGAAGCACCGCAGCGGACGCGGCTCCAGCACCCTCACCTGGACAGAGGTCCAGCCGACAAGGAGGCGACCCTTGGCTACCCTTTTAGCAGCTGCTACAGGGCAGCTCACCATCAGGGAGCCCATGCCACCCGCGCCTACGCGAATGACACCGGTCCTGATGGCGTCTGTCGCACATCCGCCAGCCGTGGCCACTGCCTCCACCACTTCCTGAGCGGTGACGGAGTCATCCAGACCCACAATGCGCATATCTGCGCGTTTGATGGGTCTGGAGACTTTCACAACGTCCCCGCTCATCGACTCCCTGAGCTTTTCAGCCAGGGTGTCGGCCTTCTCGGCGCTCGTGGCGCCCGCGAGCTCCAACACTCTCGCGCCGGTCACCGCCTTGCGGATCCTGAGGTTGGTTATCCCCAGGCTCTGGAGATTCACCTTGGCCTTAGCCGTCCTCAGGACATCCGCATAGGTGGTTCCCCCCTCTGCCGCCGCCGGTTGCAGATGCAGCACTACCGCCGCTGTGCGGGGTGTGCGCATCTTGGGCACCTTGGGGCGCTGTTGTATGGGAGCCGCCTTTTTCTTCCGGCCTTTGCCGACGGTGGTCCAGCCGTCGCCGGCAGACCCAGAAGGCAGGGGTTGGGCCTCAACTTGGCCGCCGTTCCCTCCCTTCTTCCCCTTCTTCCTCCCCCTGGGGCCCCTCTTCCTCTTCTTCTGAGGCTGTGTGGAGGATGGGCCACTGGCAGCCGCGGCTGGGCCTTGAGAGGCCTCGAGCGGCGTGGCACGTGCGGTGCCGGCTGCGGTGGCAGTCGTCTTCTTGGCTACTGCTGCGGGGGTCCTCGCCGAGGCAGCGGGGGTCCTAGCCGCAGCAGCATAAGTCTGCGCATTTTTGCGGTCCGCCGCTAACGGGGGGCGCAACGTCTTTGGAGGCAGGAGCCTGTCCTCTAGACCTGCCAACTTCGCATCGATCATAAAGCCTACCTGGCTTATGATCTGCGCGGCAAGGTCTCCGTCGGTATCGGACGTGGCTCTACTGCTCTTGCGCAGCGGCGGGTCCGTCTTCTTCGCCAGTTTGGCGCTTGCAGCACTTGGCACCGGCTCCGGGAGCGGGCTCTCGGAGACGAGCGAGGTCTCCATTGGCGGTGCAGGCGCTGGCGCTGACGGTCTCGTACTTTGAGATGCGCCCAGCGAATCCTTCACTTGGCGCATCTCCAGCCGAAGGGACTCGATTTCCTTCCGCTGTTCATCGAGCGCTTTCTGTAGGCGGCTGTTTTGCGCCTGCAGGTTGCGCGTTTCCTCGCTCTCCGAAGTGGAGCGGAGGACATCTAGGACCTGCACGATGAGCCTCGTGGAGTCCTTCAGGGCGCGCACAAAGGTGCCCTTGAGTCTGCCGGATTTGCTGGCCACACTCTCGATGACTGCGGCAGCGTCCTTCGCCTTCTGGTACAGATCGGCGACCGTCTCTGTACCAGGTGTTGAGGCGGAATCGAGTCCCGCTGCTTCTTTCTCAGTCTCCAGCGGTGAGCCGGAGCTTCGGAGGCAGAAGATCTTTCTGGCTGATTCAGCCACCGCCATTTCAGCCTCCAGCATGAGCTCCTCCCGCCTGGCGCGGTTGAGCTCAGCTTTGGCCTTGGCAAGCCCCACGTATTCTCCGGTAGTGGGAGGGCGACCTCTACCTCTCTTGGCCCGCGCCCTCATGACGGGTGAACCGAGCTCCGTAACCGGAGCTCGGTCCCCCTCGTCAGAGGACGGGTCCGAGAGCACAACTGTTTTGCGCTTGCGCCACAGTGTGCCCTCTGGGAGGGAGGATAGGCTCTCCATGGAGCAGACGGTCCGTAGACTACTCGTTTCATCCGAAGATGAAACGAGGCCAGGACCGCTCCGTCTTGGCCGTCTCTGGGCTTTTGGCCCAGGGGCAGCAACTTCAGCACTTGGTGCTGGGGTCACGTCAGGGGATAGGCGCTCCAACACCACCCGCGCTTCGGGAAGCGCAGACGGTGTTGACGCGCGAGTGTCAAGTCCGGTAGTGGCGTTGAACGCCGGGTAGAAATCTACCTTGTCCTCCTCGGGTTTACGGAGGCTCTTAGAGCCTACGGAGCGATCGCAGTCCCCCCCACATACGAATGGGGACCTTGGACCGGATTCACCGGTTTCCCGGCTGCCGGCGTGGGTAATTTTATCTTTCTTGAGCGCTTTTTCCATTTTTAGCTGAACCTCAGCAGGCGGTCTCTTTTATTAACCAGGGTGAGCTCCCTGGGGTGCCCTCACGGCCTGAGCGTCAGACCATACAGCCCCTCGCCGGGCACCACAAACTTAGGCTTACGGTGATTTTTTCAGAGGTTTTCTTCCTCGCGGCCCCCTCCGCTCAATGCGGAGGCGGCCCCCGTTCCAGACAGCATTGCGTCTGGGCTACGGGTCGGGCCGACGGTGGCCGAAGCCATTGCCCGGCATTGCTGCCGGACCCGCCGCCCCTGCCAACGGTGGGGCCGAAGCCCCTGTCATCTGGCCGAAGCCAGAGACGCCGTCGGATAGTCGCCCTCCTGTGTCCACTCTGCGCACCACCTCGTCCCTGCAGAGGGCCACGAGCGAGAGCGACTCCACCACGCTGTTTTGGTCCGCGCCGGCCGAGGCCGGTACCCCCCCATTACTGGGAGGGCATTCCCCTATCCGCCACCTGGGGACGCGCCCGATGGGAGATCAGCAACTCCACACGGGAACCTAACCTAACCTTTTTTTTTTTTTTTTTTTTTTTTTTTTTTTTTTTTTTTTTTTTTTTTTTTTTTTTTTTTTTTTTTTTTTTTTTTTTTTTTTTAACGTTGGGAAATGCGTTACGCATACCACGCCGCCCGGGGGGACGACGTGGTTATGTGGGACTCCCCGGAAAAGCCGGTATACCCACTAAAACCCAACGGTGTTCCTCCTCGCCGCCATGTGGCGGGGACACGGGAACGCAATTGCACACAACCGCGTCCCCGCCGGCGGATGCCCTCTTGGGCCCAGCGCCTATGGGGGCGCTTCAAGCGCCTCCCCCACCGCCGAGGGCTGCCCGGAACACTTGGGCAGCCCTACAGCACGGGACCTATGTTGTGGACGGCGGTCCCCCGACCACCGTCCACAGGTCCCCGTTAGGGCGGAGCTCTGTCCGTTCAAGGAACGGTGTCCATATGCTCCGCCCCGGCCCTCTTGGCCTTGGCCTTGCGCTTTGGCCGCTTCGGCTTCGGCGCACTCTCCTGCGGGCTTTTGGCTGCCGGCTTGGCAGCAGAAATGCATCCGCTGCCACCGATGGAGTGAGCCGCCGGTTTGCCTGCCGTCGCACAGACGGGGCAATGGGGCTCAGCCGAGCAGTCCCGCGCCTGATGGTCGGGTTGACCGCAGCGGAAGCACAGTCGGCTGCGGTCAACCTCGCAGGAGCACTTGACCCCGAGGTGCCCGGGCTCCAGACAGCGGTAGCACCGTGCCGGTCTGGAGTCGAGGAGTCGCACTCTGGCCGACGTCCACCCGACCAGTAGTCGGCCAGAGTCGGACAGCCTCTTGGCAGCTGCGACTGGGCAGCTGATCCAGAGGGACCCGTCCCCTCTCGGTCCGACGACGATCCGCCCATGCTTCACGTCGTCGACCGCGCAGCCTCCTTCCTTGGCCACAGCGTCGGCCACCTCAATGGCGTCGGCTGAGTCGTCCAGCCCAGTGACGCGGATTTCCGCGCGCTTCACTGGGCGGACGACTTTGACCGCGTCCGGGCTGAGGACCTCCCTCAGCTTCTTGGCGAGGGAGTCCGCCTTCGCCGCCGAGTTCTCCCCTCCGATCTCAAGCAGGCGCGCACCCGTCGCCGCCCTGCGGAACCGCATGTTGCTGATTCCGAGGTCAGCGAGGGAGACGCGCCGCTTGGCGTCGGAGAGGATCGAGGCGTATGTTACGCCTCTCTCCTCGACTCCGGGCACCAACGTCAGCGATACCGCTGCCGTTCTTGGTGTCCGGAGCTTTGCCCTCTTCTGGGCCGTGGGCCGAGGCTTTTGCGGCTCTTTGACCGCTTTGGCCGCTTTGGCCGCCTTGTTTTTGGCCTTTCGGCCAACAACAGCGGTCCACGGCTCCGCCGTTGGTGCAGGGGCAGGCTGGCGCCGAGCCTCTGCTGCCTCCTGTGCAGCCAGACTTTTCTTCTTGCTCTTCCCCTTCTTTCCCGAAGAAGGGGGAGCAGAAGAGGCCTGGCTGTTTACGGGAGCCTCTTTGGTGGCCTTTTTGACAGGCGGTCCTGTCACGGGGTGACCACTGCCGCTTGTTGAAGCGACCGGGGCCCCTGCTGGCGCAGACTGAGCAGGGTCTGCCCTGGCGCTTCTGGTGTCCGCCGCGAGCGGAGGTCTCCTTCGTGGCTCTGGGAGGAGACGGTCTTCAATCCCGGCCAACCGCGCGTTCAGCATGTTGCCGAACATCTCGGCGTTGGCACGGGCTGTCTCCTCCAGGAGCTGCCGGAGGCTAGGCTCCGAGCTCACAGGCTGGGATGGTCGCTGCCGCAACTCTTGCAAGTCGCGGCGCAGGTCGGCGACCTCCTTCGTGAGCTTGGAGTTAGCGGCCTCCAGCCGCACAACCTCCTCCGTCATCGTCCGCGCCCTGATCTGGGACACCGCCTCTTGGATGCCCTTTACGGCATCCTTCAGGGCCCGGACGTATGTTCCCTTCAGTTGTGAAGACTTCGTGGCGACCATCGTAATGGTCTCCAGCGAAGTCCTCACAACGTTGGCTAGAGCTGCGCTGGTTTGCTCTGCCTCCTCTTCTTGGCCTGACAGGAGGGGGCTGGGCTGTAAAGAGGCCCTAGCCTCCCTCATGTTCCGGGCCACTCCCGCTACCTGCGCTTCAGCTTCAAGCCGGAGGCTCTCGGCCAGCTCCTGGTTGTATGCCGCCCTGGCTGCGGCCAGGCCGACATACTTACCGGTGGAGGTGGGCGGGCGACCTCTCCCCCTTTTGGATCGGTGGCCCGCCCCCTCAAAGGGCGACGCAGGGGAGTCAGACTCCTCCGCCTCAGGGTCTGAGCGGTTCCTTTTTAGGAACCTTTTTCTCGGGCCCGCATTCTCCGACGACACTGTCACCATGCTGGCGCAAGAGGAGTCGTCTGAGTCTAGCATTGACTCATCCTCCCGGCCAGCGGGCGTCGTGGTGACAGGTGTGTCGCAGCGTGAAAGAACCACGCTGAGTCTTCTGTCCTTCTCAACTACGGACAGCAGATCCTTGCCGCTTAGGATCGGCTGTACGGAGTTGAGTTCCTCCTCCGTAGTCCCCTTACGGAGACGAGAACCTAACCTAACCTAACCTAACCTTTTTTTTTTTTTTTTTTTTTTTTTTTTTTACGTTGGAAAATGCGTTACGCATACCACGCCGCCCGGGGGGACGACGTGGTTATGTGGGACTCCCCGGGTGTCGCCACCCGGTATACCCACTAAAAACCAACGGTGTTCCTTCCCGTCCACGGTGTTACCGGGACCCGGGAATCGCCGAAGCATGCTTCCGCGACCCGGTGGTGGATGGCCTGATAGGCCCCATCTCAGTCAGGAATGAGTGGCGTGCGGGGAACACGCACGCAACGCCAACTCGAGCCAGATGGTAGGAACAGCAGACTCCCCCGAGTCTGCCGCCCGTGGCTCTTACGGTGCGAGGCACCGATGTAATGCCCTCTCGGGTCTTATCGTCCCAGGGTCTCCCCTGTTGTGCCCTCCTCCCCTAGTCCAGGACACACAGGGAGAGACCCGCATCAGTGTTAGGGCGGAAGACGGCCGACATCCGCCCGCCGTCTCCGCCCGGGTCTCCTGCGACGTGCAGGGTCGGTGGCAGTAGCCTCCCTTTCCCGCTCCGCATCCTCTTTGGATCGAAGGACGGTTTCACAGAATGTGAGAACCGCCTTCCACGACCTCTCGCTGTCAACCATGGCCTGGACCACAGCAGGCAGCGAAAGGTCGCGCCCCACAACGGCACCAAGTTCTTGGCGCTCTGTCGCCCAGGCTGGGCACGCCTCAAGCGTGTGCTGGGCCGTGTCTTCTGGGCAGCCGTCGCAGTGATGACACTCGGCGGTCGGCTCTCTTCCGGCTACAACATGCAGATACCTCCCAAAACAGCCATGTCCCGAGAGGATCTGAGTGAGCCGGAAGGTCATCACCCCGTGTCGCCGGTCCAACCACTGTCGGAGGACTGGACGAACTGCCTGAATGGTTCTCAGGCCCGCACTAGGCTGTGCCAGCCTTTCCTCCCACTCCAGTAGCAACAGGCGGAGTATTTCCTCCCGCTGCGCTTCCACCTCGCGTGGTGCTGGCGTGTCACCCCGGCCATGCGCCTCCTCCCGCCAAAAGTATATTGATGAGAGGGCTCTCGCATCCAGGTCCCAGGGTAGAGATCCAGCCAGCACCCGCGCCGCCTCGCAGGAAATCGTCCGGTAGCCCCGTATCACCCTGATGGCCATCGCCCTCTGAGCTGCATTCAGAAGGGCGATATTCTGCCTCTTCAGGGTGTTGGCCCATACTGGGGCTCCATACAAGGCCATGGAACGGACTACTCCCAAATAAAGCCGCCTGCAAGACGCCTTCGGCCCACCCAGGTTAGGCAGGAGATACCCGAGGGCACCTGCCGCTCCGAGGAGCTTGGGCATCAAGCGCTGGAAGTGGGCGCGGAACTCCCACCGACCGTCCAGAACAAGTCCGAGGTATCTCATCGTTGTCTTTAGATCGATGCGAGTTCCGCCCACCACTATGTGCGCTCCGGCTGGTGGTGCATTCCGAGGCCCGTGGAAGCACAGAGCCTCGGATTTATTCAGGGCCACCTTCAGGCCAAGTCGTCGGATTCGCCCGACCACATGGGCCACACCCGCTGTGGCGAGTATGGCAGCCTGCCTGAAAGTCGAGCCACGTGCTGTGACCAAGGTGTCATCGGCGTAGCACGTGAGCTCAACTCCTCTAAGGTTAGCGCCCCGGAGCACCCAATCGTACCCGATGTTCCACAGGAGTGGTCCAAGGACCGACCCCTGTGGGACACCGCAGGACATCGGCTGTCGCCCCCACTGCTCTGGTCCTGGGAACACGACTGACCGGTCCGAAAGGTACGCCGAGACGATTCGCCTTAGGTACACGGGCATCTGGTGGTAGCGCATTGCCTCCTCGATACAGCCCCAGGGCAGGGTGTTAAAGGCATTGGCGATGTCAAGTGACACCGCCAAAACCACCTCGCGTTGGGACACGGCCTCATCACTTATGGCCTTAACGCGGAGTATGGCGTCAATGGTGGAACGACCGTGGCGGAAGCCATATTGGCAATCCGCCAGGTCGGGGCCAACTCGCACGAGATGATTGATGAGGCGCCCGGCAATAATGCGCTCGAAGAGCTTGCCCACCTCGTCCAGCAGAACGATGGGACGATATGCTGATGGAGAATCCGCTGGACGTCCCTCTTTCTTTAGGAGGACAAGTTTGCCCGTCTTCCACTCCTGAGGAAACCTGGCCTGCTCCAGACAGGCCGAGAACAGCCTCAACAACCTCGGTTCTAGGGCGTTTGCGGCTAGTACCCACGCACGACCCGGTATGCCGTCTGGCCCAGGTGCCGTGTTTCTAGCTTTGAGCCGCAATAAGGCGGCGCCTAGTTCACCGGCTGTGACTTCGGTCACCTCAGTCTCCTCGCTGTGTCCTTGCCACGGTGGCACCATGGACGGGGGCGTGAAGCTCTCCCTCGCAGGAAACAGCGTCTCTACAACGCTCTGCAGTAGGGTTGGCTCGAGACTCTGAGTTAAGGGCGGGGCCCATGGTCTGAGCTTGGCGCGTACCATTTTGTACGGCCGCCCCCATGGGTCGCAGTTCAGAGTCTCGAGCATCTCCTGCCGAGACGCCTCTTTGGCTTGACCGATTGCGGTCTGCAGGGTCTTCACACAGGCTCTGTAGATGTTATAGAGCCTGTCCTCTTCGTCGATGGTACGGACTCGGCGTCTCCTTTGCCGGGTATACTGTCGTCTTGCCACAACACACGATTCACGCAGTTGGGCGATCTCCGCAGACCACCAGTATACCTTCCGTTTGGGAGGAACAGGCTTGGCCCGAGGCATCGACGCGTCACAAATTTGTGACATAGCCTCGTTTAGCCTTGTAGCCTCTTCCTCTACCAACACAGGGCCTTCAGGGTTGGAAACCCAGGCCTGGACAATGGCCGCCTCTATCAGCAGATCTCTGTCGAGATGCTTCAACACCCATCGAGGGCTATCCCTAGGTGGGAGACGGCTCGGGCTATTCGGGGCAGCTGGGGACATGGAGACGTCGAACCGGATATATCTGTGGTCCGACAACGTTTCCACGCCCTCCAGCACTTCCCAGCCCTGGACACGGCGCGCCAGGGCAGCGTTTGCGAACGTAACGTCCACGATTGAGCTGCCCTGTTGCCGCACGCACGTGGCTACCGTTCCTCGATTGAGTAATTCCAATCCGGTGGCAATTGCCCACTCCTCCAGAGCCCGACCGCGCGCGTCTGTCGCTGGACATCCCCACGCCAAGGATTTGGCGTTGAGATCCCCAGCGACGAGCACGAAATCAGGACGGCTTCTGTCAATCAGAGCACCGACCTCGTCCAAGAAACGCTCAAACTCAGCCAGACTCCGATTTGGCGAGAAGTACGCCCCGATCACCATCACGCCGTCTACAAACGCCGAGACAAATCCCCGACCTCTAAACATCCGCTCAAAGGGCGAGGAGCCGGCCGACGTCTGCGTGACGATCGCAACTAGTCCATCCTGATCGGCTAACCAGTTATCCCTGGTTGGGACATAGTAGGGCTCGCTGACCACCGCCAGTCCGATCAGCCACTCCACCAAGCCTTGGGACAGAAGGTCTTGGGCTCTGGAGCCGTGGCCAATATTCGCCTGGAGGAACCGAATAGCCATTAATCAACAGCCATTGTCGGTTCCCCCTCTGCCCTAGCTCCAGCATTCGCTGGTGGGCGCACAGGCTGCGAGGAGACCCTGGAGCCATCGCTAGCCTTCTTTCTACCATTCCTGCGTTTGGATGGAGTAACACATGCCCCCATCCGATGGTCCGCAGGTTTGCCGCTAGCCTCGCATATAGTGCAATGGGGCGCGGCTGAGCACTGTTGGCCTATGTGGCCGGGCTGTCCGCAGCGGTAACAGAGACCACTTCTGTCCACCTCCGAAACACATGATACCCAGACGTGTCCAGGTTCTAGACATCGGTAGCAGCGCATCGGCCGGGTCTCTAGCAGCTTAACTTGAGCCGCCACCCAGCCGACTAGCAGCCGACCACCCTCCGACACCTTTTTTGCGGCAGCCACTGGGCAGCGCAGCCATGCCGAGCCGAGACCGGTTATATTCCGGCGAATTTCGCCGGTCTTAACCTGAACGGCATCGCATTGGCCAGCTCGAGCCACCGCTGCCACCAAGTCCTCAGCGGTGACTGAGTCGTCCAAACCGGAAATGCGCATCTCCGCAGTCTTTATAGGCCGATTTATCCGGACCACATCCTCGCTCAATGTCTCCCTCAACTTCTGTGCGAGGGAGTCCGCCTTGTCATTGCTGGTGGTTCCAGACAGCTCAAGGATGCGGGCGCCAGTCATAGCTCGTCGAAACCGGACTGCACTGATGCCCAACTCGTCCAGTTTGATTTTGGACCTGGCCTCAGCCAGCACTCCAGCGTAAGAGGCCCCCTTTTCTTCCGCACCCGGTTGGAGCGTCAACACGACAGCCGCCGTCCGAGGAGGACGCAGCTTAACCGGGCCACTCTTTGTCTGAGTGGGGGTGGTCTTCTTGGTGTCCTTTCTGGCAACGACGTTCCACGGCACCTCCATTGTAGAAGGCGCAGGGGGAATCGGTCGAGGGGCACGAGGCATAGGCGCTTGCTGGTCAGCGCTAGCCTTTTTCTTTTTCTTTGTCTTTTTCTTCTTCTTTTTCTTCTTCTTGGCTTCGGCAGGGGCGGAGCGAGCTGTTGTGGCTCCACCTAACTCCACGGTAGGCTGTATTTGTACCGGGGTTGCCTTAGCCACCGGAGAAGCTTGCGAACGCTTGCTGTCGACCGACAGTGGCGGACGCAATCTCTTCTCCGGGAGAAGTCTGCCTTCTAGAGCATCGAGGCGCGCATTGACCATCGTCCCTACTTGGACCATGATGGTTCGCGCTAGTTCGTCCTCCTTGCTTGTGGCTGGGACGGCCGACTCTGGCCGCTTCTGGCCGCGAGTAGACCGCGATGCAGCGGGCGACTCTCCAGTCGTAACTGGAGCTGACGCAGGAGCACCCTGTAGCTTTCGCAGTAGCTCCATCTCCACCTTGACATTGACGAGCTCGTTGTGGAGGCTGGTCAGTTGAGTCTGCAGGCGGGCGTTGTCCGCCAAGATGCGGGCGTTGTCTGCCTGTAGTTGTCTGGTTACATCCGTGGATGTCCGCTCGACTAAGACATCCCAAGCAGCTTTGATGGCCGACTTTGCGTCCTTCAGAGCCCGTACTGAGGTGCCCTTTAGGTTGCCAGATTTACTGGCTACCTTCTCCACAACTTCTAGGGCACCCAGCACCTGCTGGTTAATGTCCCGATGAGGAGCTTCACTCTCGTTCACAGAGGATGATCCTGACAGACGCGGCACCCTAGTCTGGAGAGTTCGGTTGGCGAACTCTGCTATCTCCTCTGCGGCCTGAGTTTTCAAGAACTCCTTTTTCGCTGCTACAACGTCTGCCTGTGCCTTAGACAGACCGACGTATTTACCGCTGGTAGTGCGGCGGGCTCTGCCTTTACTGGCAGATGCTTCACTGTCACTGCCCGAGGGCGACGCCGACTCCGACGATACCGTCGTTAGGCGACGCCTCTTTGGGCCCTCCTCTGCCCAGAAGTGGCTCCTGGTCTCAGGGGACCCCGACCTGGATCGTACTGTGACCAGGCTGGTATCCGTCCCAGCAGACGATGCCTCCTTCTCGACTTCGACTTCCATGTCGATCTTCTCCTCGATTTCCGGAATTGGGATACGCTCCAGGACCACCATCGCTTCGGGAAGCGGTGATGGTGCTGACGCGCTTGCAACCACTCCGGATTCAGCGAAAGCCGGGTAGAATACATTTCTACGACTTCGCAGATCACGCCCTCCTTCTTTCTCCTCCTTCTCTTTCCTTCCGTCAAAACTTAAGCCTAATCCTGAGCCATTTCCATTGCCTTTGTCGTGTTCACGGAGGCCGGCATCTTGCCGACCTACGAAGCAGTCTTTGCCCCCCGCCGTATACGTATGGGGCTTGCCCTCCGAAGAGGGGCGGGGTCGCTCACTTGGAGTGCCCGCCGGCGGAATAGAATTTTCGAGCTGCTTATCCATGTTTTTAATGTCTTTTCTTACCGGGGTGACCTCCCCGGGGCACCCTTGCTGCCAGAACCACTGACCATTCAGCCCGTCAGCAGGCGCCACACCTTAGGCTTGGGTAATTATTTTAGAGAGGTTGTCTTCCTCGCGGCCCCCTCCGACTCAGTGCGGAGGCGGCCCCCGCTCCAGACAGCATTGCGTCTGGGTTACGGGTCGGGCCGACGGTGGCCGAAGCCATTGCCCAGCATTGCTGCCGGACCCGCCGCCCCTACCGACGTTGA
Source organism: Pectinophora gossypiella (assembly GCF_024362695.1). Taxonomy (NCBI): domain Eukaryota; kingdom Metazoa; phylum Arthropoda; class Insecta; order Lepidoptera; family Gelechiidae; genus Pectinophora; species Pectinophora gossypiella. The sequence continues at coordinate 71,829 of NC_065410.1, forward strand.
GCCGAAGCCCGTGTCTTCTGGTCGAAGCCAGAGACCCGTCGCCTGGTCACATCTTCAGAACCCTCTGCCTCCGCAGAGGAGAGCGAAGAGCGACCCCACCTCGCTGATTTTGGTCCGCGCCGGCCGAAGCCGGTACCCCCCCATATCTGGGGGGGCGTTCCCCTATCCGCCACCTGGGGACGCGCCCGATGGGAGATCAGCAACTCCACACGGGAACCTTTTTTTTTTTTTTTTTTTTTTTTTTTTTTTTTTTTTTTTTTTTTAACGTTGGGAAATGCGTTACGCATACCACGCCGCCCGGGGGGACGACGTGGTTATGTGGGACTCCCCGGGAAACCCGGTATACCCACTAAAACCCAACGGTGTTCCTCCTCGCCGCCATGTGGCGGGGACACGGGAACGCAATTGCACACAACCGCGTCCCCGCCGGCGGATGCCCTCTTGGGCCCAGCGCCTATGGGAGCGCATCAAGCGCCTCCCCCACCGCCGAGGGCTGCCCGGAACACTTGGGCAGCCCTACAGCACGGGACCCATGTTGTGGACGGCGGTCCCCCGACCGCCGTCCACGGGTCCCCGTTAGGGCGGAGCTCTGTCCATTCAAGGAACGGTGTCCATCTGCTCCGCCCCGGCCCTCTTGGCCTTGCGCTTTGGCCGCTTTGGCTTCGGCGCACCCTTCTGCGGACCTTTGGCTGCCGGCTTGGCAGCAGAAATGCATCCGCTGCCACCGATGGAATGAGCCGCCGGTTTGCCTGCCGTCGCACAGACGGGGCAATGGGGCTCAGCCGAGCAGTCCCGCGCCTGATGGTCGGGTTGACCGCAGCGGAAGCACAGACGGCTGCGGTCAACCTCGCAGGAGCACTTCACACCGAGGTGCCCGGGCTCCAGACAACGGTAGCAGCGTGCCGGTCTGGGGTCCAGAAGCCTAACTCTGGCCGACGTCCACCCGACCAGTAGTCGGCCAGAGTCGGACAGCCTCTTGGCGGCCGCGACCGGGCAACTGACCCAGAGGGAGCCGTCACCCCTCGGCCCGACGACGATCCGCCCATGCTTCACGTCGTCGACCGCGCACCCTCCTTCTTTGGCGACAGCGTCAGCCACCTCAATAGCGTCGGCTGAGTCGTCCAGCCCAGTGACGCGGATTTCCGCGCGCTTCACCGGACGGACGACTCTGACCGCTTCCGGGCTGAGGACCTCTCTCAGCTTCTTAGCGAGAGAGTCCGCCTTCGCCGCCGAGCCTTCCCCTCCGATCTCAAGCAGGCGCGCACCCGTCGCCGCCCTGCGGAACCGCATGTTGCTGATTCCGAGGTCAGCGAGGGAGACGCGCCGCTTGGCGTCGGAGAGGATCGAGGCGTATGTTACGCCTCTCTCCTCGACTCCGGGCACCAAGGTCAGCGATACCGCTGCCGTTCTTGGTGTCCGGAGCTTTGCCCTCTTCTGGGCCGTGGGCCGAGGCTTTTGCGGCTCTTTGGCCGCTTTGGCCACTTTGGCCGCCTTGTTTTTTGCCTTTCGGCCAACAACAGCGGTCCACGGCTCCGCCGTTGGTGCAGGGGCAGGCTGGCGCCGAGCCTCTGCTGCCTCCTGTGCAGCCAGACTTTTCTTCTTGCTCTTCCCCTTCTTTCCCGAAGAAGGGGGAGCAGAAGAGGCCTGGCTGTTTACGGGAGCCTCTTTGGTGGCCTTTTTGACAGGCGGTCCTGTCACGGGATGACCACTGCCGCTTGATGAAGCGACCGGGGCCCCTGCTGGCGCAGACTGAGCAGGGTCTGCCCTGGCGCTTCTGGTGTCCGCCGCGAGCGGAGGTCTCCTTCGTGGCTCTGGGAGGAGACGGTCTTCAATCCCGGCCAACCGCGCGTTCAGCATGTTGCCGAACATCTCGGCGTTGGCACGGGCTGTCTCCTCCAGAAGCTGCCGGAGGCTAGACTCCGAGCTCACAGGCTGGGATGGTCGCTGCCGCAACTCTTGCAAGTCGCGGCGCAGGTCGGCGACCTCCTTCGTGAGCTTGGAGTTAGCGGCCTCCAGCCGCACAACCTCCTCCGTCATCGTCCGCGCCCTGATCTGGGACACCGCCTCTTGGATGCCCTTTACGGCATCCTTCAGGGCCCGGACGTATGTTCCCTTTAGTTGTGAAGACTTCGTGGCGACCATCGTAATGGTCTCCAGCGAAGTCCTCACAACGTTGGCTAGAGCTGCGCTGGTTTGCTCTAACCTAACCTTTTTTTTTTTTTTTTTTTTTTTTTTTTTTTTTTTTTTTTTTTTTACGAGGAGAAATCCATCATGGATACCCAGCCGCCCGGGGAAAGCGACTGGGTTATGTGAGACTCCTACTCACTAAAACTCCTCGGTGTTCCACTTCCTTCGCCGATTGACGGGTGTCCGGGGACGTTGGCACACTCTTCCGTGCACCCGCCGGCGTTGTCCGATTCGGACACTCCCTGAATTCAGGATGGGAGGAGCTGTCCACCCTGAACCTCCAATGTTATGTGATCTGCCGGGAACACACGGCAGACCACATCCTCCACGAGCCCTAGATGGAATCGGGCGACGGAATTTCCCCGCTTCCGTCGCCCGAGGGCTTGGCTAACTAGGCAAGAGTTGGCGAGCGAATACCCCCCTTCTCCGCCCAGTACGCCTTCGTCGGATAGGATCCGAGAGGGGGTCGTCCTCTCGGGTCCGTTCGGCAGCCTCCTTCTGTGCCACCACGTCCTCACAGAAGGAGACCATCGCCTCCCACGCTCTCTTGCTGCCAACCATGGCGTTGACCACGGCTGGCAGCGAGAGGTCGTTCCCGACCACTGAGGCGAGCGCCGCTCGCTGTTGCGCCCATGCTGGACAGACCCCCAGTGTATGGTCGGCGGTGTCGTCACTGCAAGCGCAATGGTGACACACTGCCAACGGCTCCCTGCCGGCTATGTGGCACAGATACCTGCCGAAGCTGCCATGCCCCGACAGGATCTGCACCAGCCTAAAGGTGAGCGAACCGTGGCGTCGGTTCACCCATTCCTTCAGGACTGGGCGAACAGCCGCCACAGTCCGCAAGCCAGCGCACGGCTCTTCCAGTCGCTGCCTCCACCTTCGCAGCAGACTGCGTTGAGCGCGCTTCCTCCAGCGATCCAGGTCTTCGGGATCTGGGCCATCTCCCTGCGCTTTAGCCTCTGCGCATCTCACATAAACCTCCGCGAGAACCTCGGCATCGAGGTCCCACGGAGGCGTGCCCGCAAGGACACACGCTGCCTCATGCGAGATGGTGCGGTATCCTCGGATGACTCTGACTGCTATGACTCGCTGTGCACGGTACAGCAAGGTCTTGTTCGGAGCAGTCAGAGCCCCGACCCACACCGGTGCGCCATATAGCGCCATTGAGCGCACGACGCCGGTGTATAACCGACGGCACGTGATACTCGGTCCTCCCAGATTGGGCAACAACCTCCCAAGCGCAGACGCCGCACTGATAAGCTTGGGAGCCAATCTCCGGAAGTGCTCCCGGAAATTCCATTTCGGATCGAGATAAAGTCCCAGATATTTCATCTGAGGCTTTATCTCGACCCGGCAGCCACCAATGACAATGCAGGCGCCCGCAGGTGGCCCCCTCCGAGGACCGTAGAAACACAGTGCCTCGGTTTTATTGAGGGCCACCTTTAGGCCCAGCGACTCAATGCGCTCCACAACTCGCTGGACGCCATCTGTAGCGAGTGCAGCCGCCTCTTCGTAATTCTCCCCCCGGGCCGTGACAAGAGTGTCATCTGCATAACAGACGATGTTAAGGCCCGAGGGAAGATCGCCCCGCAGGGTCCAGTCGAACCCAATGTTCCACAGGAGTGGTCCCAGGACCGACCCCTGTGGAACACCACATTCCATGGCCCTCCGATGGAGAGTTCCATCCCGCCCGGCGTAAAGGACCTCCCTATTAGATAGGTAGACCTCTATCAGCCTCCGCAAGTATTGAGGAAGCCGGTGATACCGGATTGCCTCAAGGATGCTGTCGAAAGGCAGGGAGTTGAAAGCGTTGGCGATGTCCAAGGACACCGCCAACAGCACACCGCCTGAGACAACCGCTTCCTCCGAGAGAGCCTTGACGCGCGCGACCGCATCAATGGTCGATCGGCTCACTCGGAACCCGAATTGGTTGTCCGACAGATCCGGGCCTACGCTGGATAAGTGCTGGGTGATACGAGAGGCAATGATACGCTCGAAGAGCTTTCCCGTATCATCCAGCAGGACTATCGGGCGGTAGGCAGAGGGTGACTCTGCGGGGCGCCCATCCTTCCTAAGAAGGACTAACCGTCCTTCCTTCCAGCAAGTCGGGAACTGACCCGACGCTAAACAGGCGTCGAGGAGCTCGGCTAGGTGAGCTCCCAACTGGTTCAACGCCAGTGTCAGCACCCGACCCGGGACTCCGTCTGGTCCGGGCGCGGTGTTCTTGGCCCGCAACCTGAGCGCAGCCGCGCGAACCTCCATCGATCTTAGAGGAGGGACCTCATCAGCCTCGTCATCCTCGAAAGGATCCGCCATCGTCGGGGGCGCGTGATCGGTTCTGTCAGGGAACAGTGCCGTCACCACGTCATCCAGCAGTCGAGGCTCCAGGGTTTCCGTGATCGGGGGCGCCTGTGGGCGAAATTTGCATCTCGCCGCACGGTACGGGCGTCCCCACGGATCCCTGTTGAGATCCTCCAGCATCTCCTGCCTGGAGAGGGTTTTGGACCTGCTGATTGCCAGTTGAAGGGTCTTTTTGGACTGGCTGTAGATGTTATGCAGCAGGTCCTCCCTTTCTTCGCTGCGACTCTGCAGTCTCCGGTATCTGGTGAACTCGCGACGCGCCGCAACGCAAGCTTTGCGCAGCTCAGCTATATCTTGAGTCCACCAGTATACCGCTCGCCTTGGGGGCTGCCTCTTCGCACGAGGCATAGCCGCGTCGCATATCTGCGTGAGAACCTCCCTGAATCTGAGGGCACCCTCGTGCACCTCTGCTGGATCAACGGGCTGCATAGTCCATGCCTGGACAATTGCAGCCTCCTCCAGCAGCTCCTCATTGAGGCGCGCGAGTGACCACCTCGGGAAGACCGATGGTCTGGCTTCCCTATCCCGACGGGAGATGGAATCACTAGATGATGTGGCGACCTCGAACGTAATGTAGCGGTGGTCCGAGAGTGTCTCCACATCATCCAGAACCCGCCAATTCGACACGCGCGATGCTAAGGCAGGGCTAGCGAACGTTAAGTCCACTATGGACCCGCTCTGCCGTCGCACCCACGTGTCGGTTGAGCCACGGTTGAGCAGCACAAGGCCGCACAACGCCGCCCACTCCTCGACCGCTTCGCCGCGATCATTGGTCTCCGGGGATCCCCATGTCGTGCTGTGGGCATTGAAATCGCCCAGCACGATCACGTTGGACTGAGTTGCCCTCCTGACAGCTATTCCCAAGCGATCTAGGAAAAGCTGGTACTCAGCCAACGGAGCGTTGGGAGAGAAGTAGATCCCGAAAACCAAATACTCGCCCCAGGAGGCGGACACAAATCCGGGCTCCCTGTCCCGGACGGATAGGGGCATAGAGCCCGGACCAGTAGCCACGACAATTGCCACAGAGTTACACGGGTCGCCGACCCAATTGGGCTGGGGAGACACAAAGTAAGGCTCTGCGATGACGGCCACGTTGCTTGACCACTGTAGCATGGTTTGCATGAGCAGGTCCTGCGCACCAGCACAGTGGTTCAAGTTCGTAAGTAGGAAGCGGTGACCTGCCATTGCTAACCGGTCACCATCGCCTCCCGTGGCGGCTCCCTCGGTGTTTGGCTGGAGGAGACTGGGGTCCTGACAGTCCCTTTCTTGCCGGTCTTCGGCCGTGCGCATTTCCGACCCCCAGTTGTGTGGTTTGCAGGCTTGCCTGCAGCCTTGCAAATGGGGCAGTGGAGATCGCCGGTGCATGACGCCGCCATGTGACCCTCCTGGCCGCACCGGAAGCAGTTCCGGCTGCGATCTACCTGCGACTGACACTGGAGCCCAGTATGCCCAATTTCGAAGCATTTAAAACACTTCATTGGCCTAGGCCCCAGTGCCCGCACGCGGGTCGCACTCCAGCCAACCAGGAGTCGCCCGCTCTCTACCAATGTCTTGGCCGCTTCAACAGGGCACTCAACAAGCGCGCTGCCAACGCCAAACACCCCGATCCGAATAGGACTGACTCTGATATGCTCAGCGGAGCATTTTCCTGCCTCCACGACCGCAGCCGTGATGCTTTCCGCTGTGGCAGAGTCATCCAGACCAGATATGACCAGGTCAGTGCACCTTATAGGTCGGGTCACCTTTACCGCCTCTGGCAGAACCTCCTTTAACTTTGCCGCAAGGAGCTCAGCTTTGTCTCCACTCTCCTTACCGGAGATTTCTAGAACGCGAGCTCCCGTGGCAGCCAACCGGAAACGGAGACCGTCTATGCCCAGCTGCTTGAGGTCTACTCCCAATCTCGCCCTCGTGAGCACCTGGGCATATGTCAAGCCCTCGTCACTCGCCTCTGGCCGTAAGGTCAATGTGACCGCGGCTGATCTTGGTGGGCGCAAGAGAGCCTTGGCTTTTCCACTGCCTCCCGCCTTTTTCGGCATCGCCTTTCCGCGTGGCCTTGTAGTGTCTACATGGCTCACCGGAGGCGTGCTAGACGTGGTCTGGGCTGCGGGATTGGCTTCAGCTTTGCGCACCTTCTTCGCCTTTTTACCTCTCCGCACCACCTCGCTCCACGTCTCCACTGGTGGTTGCGATCCCTGTGAAGGGGTCGCTTTGCCACGTGTGGGCGTTGGGGTGGGAGGGGTCGCTGCTGCCGCAGCCTTTTTGGCTGCCTTGGCTGCTGGCGCTTTCACTGCCTTGGGAGCCTGTGCCTTGGCTCCACTTGCCTGCGGCGCAGGTCTGCTGAGGTCCGCCTGTAGGGGTGGACGAAAAGCCGACGGTGGGAGTAGGCGGTTTTCTAGCCTGGCAAGCTTGATATCAATCATGCGATCGATATCGCTGATTATGGCTGCCCGCTGATCCGCCATACTCCTATCCTCCGATTGTTGCTTGGGCGCATTGGTGCGGGTTCGCTCCGCGGAGAGATGTTCGAGGTCCTCGCGGAGCTTGACCATCTCCTCGCTGAGGTTCTCCACCCTCTTTCTCAGTTCTGCGTTTTCAGAACGCAGAACCCGCACCTCTTCGTCACAAGTCCGTTCCGCCATTGCCGCCACAGCTTGCTCAATTTGAGTGGCAGCTTTCTTAAGGGCATTTACAAAGGTGCCCTTAAGGTTCTTCGATTTGCGAGCGACGTCAAGAATAACCTTGACGCCGCTCTCCACGCGTCTTTCGAGGCAGTCCGCGGGCACAGCCGCGAGCTCCCTGGCTGACTGTAGGACCTCCGATTCGTCCTGTAGCTCAAGTTCAGCCCGTTGAGCACTGACAAGGGCCTCCTTCGCCTTTGCAAGGCCGACGTAGTGCCCAGTGGTGGGCGGTCTACCTCTTCCTCGCTTGGCTGTGCTTTTCGGTGCGGGCGCAGTGATGATAGAGCTGGCACATGACTCGCCGCTGCTGTCCGCATCCGGGGCACTCCTCTTATTACGTCGCCTACCGCTAGCGACAGAACCTCCATCTGAGTAAGAGATGGCCGTGTCCATCCCGGAGCAGTCAGAATCTGCTTCCGAAACAAGCACCGCCGTCTCCTCCTCCTGCCTGGTAAGGCATTTCTCCCTACTCTCCAAGCTTCCCTCAACATTGCCCTTATAAGTTTTAGGAGCCTGTGCCTTCAACCGCTGGTCCTTGCCGCTAAGCACCAGTGGTCCCGGGTCCAAAATCGACCCATCCTTCGTTTTGCCCTTGCGGGGCTTTTCAGCTGCTCTAGAGCAGCCACTAGTTCCAGCAACAGAAGAGAGGGCCGCCCCCGGATTGGTGGGATCCGCAGGCAGTTCCTTCTCTTCTCCAAATCGCGCGCATTCGTTTCCATTTCCTTCGCCAAAGTCGTTTGAAAAATCGGTCCGTCTATATTTGTGTCTTAAATCCACTATCTCCACAACAGGTTTTTTCGACATTAGTTTTGATTCCCACGATAGTGAGGGATATAAGCAGTCCACCCGGGCAGTGCCCTCTGTACCCGGGTAACCCTAATCCGCCTGGGGGGTCGGGCGGTGCCCCAGCGATGGCCGCTCGCTGCCGGAGGTATCCCCTCCGCCACCTGTAACAGGCGCCTTACGCCGCGCAGGACCCGAAGGTGCCCCAACGTAAGACTTTGGAGATTTTTTAGTGAGGTTTACTCCTCTCGGGGCCGGCCGGTTAAGGCAAGCCCCCCTGGCCCTGAGACATGCCGCGAGACATGACCACCGCAAGTCAGGGTAACAGGTTCGCCCGACTGTGGCCGAAGCCTGTCCGCCAGCCGTACATTGACGACCGACGAACCAGCCGCGCGAAGGCGGAATTCGCCTCCTCCCTGCGGATTTTTTATAGAGGTTATCTCCTCGCAGCCCCCTCCACTCAGTGTGAAGGCGGCCCCCGTTCCTGCGACCCCACCAAGTGCAGGCTTACGGGTTGCCCGACGGTGGCCGAAGCCGTTGCCCGCCCAGAGTTTTCTGAGCGGACCCGCCGCGCGTTGGGTTCTTCTTAGCTTCACTGTGGAAGTGATATGGAGTAAGCGGCATTTCCAATCACTTCCACAGCTACTGAGCCCCCCCGCCACGACAAGGCGAGAACCCATTGGGGGGGTGCTCTAACCTAACCTAACCTAACCTTTTTTTTTTTTTTTTTTTTTTTTTTTTTTTTTTTTTTTTTTTAACGAGGAGAAATCCATCATGGATACCCAGCCGCCCGGGGAAAGCGACTGGGTTATGTGAGACTCCTACTCACTAAAACTCCTCGGTGTTCCACTTCCTTCGCCGATTGACGGGTGTCCGGGGACGTTGGCACACTCTTCCGTGCACCCGCCGGCGTTGTCCGATTCGGACACTCCCTGAATTCAGGATGGGAGGAGCTGTCCACCCTGAACCTCCAATGTTATGTGATCTGCCGGGAACACACGGCAGACCACATCCTCCACGAGCCCTAGATGGAATCGGGCGACGGAATTTCCCCGCTTCCGTCGCCCGAGGGCTTGGCTAACTAGGCAAGAGTTGGCGAGCAAATACCCCCCTTCTCCGCCCAGTACGCCTTCGTCGGATAGGATCCGAGAGGGGGTCGTCCTCTCGGGTCCGTTCGGCAGCCTCCTTCTGTGCCACCACGTCCTCACAGAAGGAGACCATCGCCTCCCACGCTCTCTTGCTGCCAACCATGGCGTTGACCACGGCTGGCAGCGAGAGGTCGTTCCCGACCACTGAGGCGAGCGCCGCTCGCTGTTGCGCCCATGCTGGACAGACCCCCAGTGTATGGTCGGCGGTGTCGTCACTGCAAGCGCAATGGTGACACACTGCCAACGGCTCCCTGCCGGCTATGTGGCACAGATACCTGCCGAAGCTGCCATGCCCCGACAGGATCTGCACCAGCCTAAAGGTGAGCGAACCGTGGCGTCGGTTCACCCATTCCTTCAGGACTGGGCGAACAGCCGCCACAGTCCGCAAGCCAGCGCACGGCTCTTCCAGTCGCTGCCTCCACCTTCGCAGCAGACTGCGTTGAGCGCGCTTCCTCCAGCGATCCAGGTCTTCGGGATCTGGGCCATCTCCCTGCGCTTTAGCCTCCGCGCATCTCACATAAACCTCCGCGAGAACCTCGGCATCGAGGTCCCACGGAGGCGTGCCCGCAAGGACACACGCTGCCTCATGCGAGATGGTGCGGTATCCTCGGATGACTCTGACTGCTATGACCCGCTGTGCACGGTACAGCAAGGTCTTGTTCGGAGCAGTCAGAGCCCCGACCCACACCGGTGCGCCATAAAGCGCCATTGAGCGCACGACGCCGGTGTATAACCGACGGCACGTGATACTCGGTCCTCCCAGATTGGGCAACAACCTCCCAAGCGCAGACGCCGCACTGATAAGCTTGGGAGCCAATCTCCGGAAGTGCTCCCGGAAATTCCATTTCGGATCGAGATAAAGTCCCAGATATTTCATCTGAGGCTTTATCTCGACCCGGCAGCCACCAATGACAATGCAGGCGCCCGCAGGTGGCCCCCTCCGAGGACCGTGGAAACACAGTGCCTCGGTTTTATTGAGGGCCACCTTTAGGCCCAGCGACTCAATGCGCTCCACAACTCGCTGGACGCCATTTGTAGCGAGTGCAGCCGCCTCTTCGTAATTCTCCCCCCGGGCCGTGACAAGAGTGTCATCTGCATAACAGACGATGTTAAGGCCCGAGGGAAGATCGCCCCGCAGGGTCCAGTCGAACCCAATGTTCCACAGGAGTGGTCCCAGGACCGACCCCTGTGGAACACCACATTCCATGGCCCTCCGATGGAGAGTTCCATCCCGCCCGGCGTAAAGGACCTCCCTATTAGATAGGTAGACCTCTATCAGCCTCCGCAAGTATTGAGGAAGCCGGTGATACCGGATTGCCTCAAGGATGCTGTCGAAAGGCAGGGAGTTGAAAGCGTTGGCGATGTCCAAGGACACCGCCAACAGCACACCGCCTGAGACAACCGCTTCCTCCGAGAGAGCCTTGACGCGCGTGACCGCATCAATGGTCGATCGGCTCACTCGGAACCCGAATTGGTTGTCCGACAGATCCGGGCCTACGCTGGATAAGTGCTGGGTGATACGAGAGGCAATGATACGCTCGAAGAGCTTTCCCGTATCATCCAGCAGGACTATCGGGCGGTAGGCAGAGGGTGACTCTGCGGGGCGCCCATCCTTCCTAAGAAGGACTAACCGTCCTTCCTTCCAGCAAGTCGGGAACTGACCCGACGCTAAACAGGCGTCGAGGAGCTCGGCTAGGTGAGCTCCCAACTGGTTCAACGCCAGTGTCAGCACCCGACCCGGGACTCCGTCTGGTCCGGGCGCGGTGTTCTTGGCCCGCAACCTGAGCGCAGCCGCACGAACCTCCATCGATCTTAGAGGAGGGACCTCATCAGCCTCGTCATCCTCGAAAGGATCCGCCATCGTCGGGGGCGCGTGATCGGTTCTGTCAGGGAACAGTGCCGTCACCACGTCATCCAGCAGTCGAGGCTCCAGGGTTTCCGTGATCGGGGGCGCCTGTGGGCGAAATTTGCATCTCGCCGCACGGTACGGGCGTCCCCACGGATCCCTGTTGAGATCCTCCAGCATCTCCTGCCTGGAGAGGGTTTTGGACCTGCTGATTGCCAGTTGAAGGGTCTTTTTGGACTGGCTGTAGATGTTATGCAGCAGGTCCTCCCTTTCTTCGCTGCGACTCTGCAGTCTCCGGTATCTGGTGAACTCGCGACGCGCCGCAACGCAAGCTTTGCGCAGCTCAGCTATATCTTGAGTCCACCAGTATACCGCTCGCCTTGGGGGCTGCCTCTTCGCACGAGGCATAGCCGCGTCGCATATCTGCGTGAGAACCTCCCTGAATCTGAGGGCACCCTCGTGCACCTCTGCTGGATCAACGGGCTGCATAGTCCATGCCTGGACAATTGCAGCCTCCTCCAGCAGCTCCTCATTGAGGCGCGCGAGTGACCACCTCGGGAAGACCGATGGTCTGGCTTCCCTATCCCGACGGGAGATGGAATCACTAGATGATGTGGCGACCTCGAACGTAATGTAGCGGTGGTCCGAGAGTGTCTCCACATCATCCAGAACCCGCCAATTCGACACGCGCGATGCTAAGGCAGGGCTAGCGAACGTTAAGTCCACTATGGACCCGCTCTGCCGTCGCACCCACGTGTCGGTTGAGCCACGGTTGAGCAGCACAAGGCCGCACAACGCCGCCCACTCCTCGACCGCTTCGCCGCGATCATTGGTCTCCGGGGATCCCCATGTCGTGCTGTGGGCATTGAAATCGCCCAGCACGATCACGTTGGACTGAGTTGCCCTCCTGACAGCTATTCCCAAGCGATCTAGGAAAAGCTGGTACTCAGCCAACGGAGCGTTGGGAGAGAAGTAGATCCCGAAAACCAAATACTCGCCCCAGGAGGCGGACACAAATCCGGGTTCCCTGTCCCGGACGGATAGGGGCATAGAGCCCGGACCAGTAGCCACGACAATTGCCACAGAGTTACACGGGTCGCCGACCCAATTGGGCTGGGGAGACACAAAGTAAGGCTCTGCGATGACGGCCACGTTGCTTGACCACTGTAGCATGGTTTGCATGAGCAGGTCCTGCGCACCAGCACAGTGGTTCAAGTTCGTAAGTAGGAAGCGGTGACCTGCCATTGCTAACCGGTCACCATCGCCTCCCGTGGCGGCTCCCTCGGTGTTTGGCTGGAGGAGACTGGGGTCCTGACAGTCCCTTTCTTGCCGGTCTTCGGCCGTGCGCATTTCCGACCCCCAGTTGTGTGGTTTGCAGGCTTGCCTGCAGCCTTGCAAATGGGGCAGTGGAGATCGCCGGTGCATGACGCCGCCATGTGACCCTCCTGGCCGCACCGGAAGCAGTTCCGGCTGCGATCTACCTGCGACTGACACTGGAGCCCAGTATGCCCAATTTCGAAGCATTTAAAACACTTCATTGGCCTAGGCCCCAGTGCCCGCACGCGGGTCGCACTCCAGCCAACCAGGAGTCGCCCGCTCTCTACCAATGTCTTGGCCGCTTCAACAGGGCACTCAACAAGCGCGCTGCCAACGCCAAACACCCCGATCCGAATAGGACTGACTCTGATATGCTCAGCGGAGCATTTTCCTGCCTCCACGACCGCAGCCGTGATGCTTTCCGCTGTGGCAGAGTCATCCAGACCAGATATGACCAGGTCAGTGCACCTTATAGGTCGGGTCACCTTTACCGCCTCTGGCAGAACCTCCTTTAACTTTGCCGCAAGGAGCTCAGCTTTGTCTCCACTCTCCTTACCGGAGATTTCTAGAACGCGAGCTCCCGTGGCAGCCAACCGGAAACGGAGACCGTCTATGCCCAGCTGCTTGAGGTCTACTCCCAATCTCGCCCTCGTGAGCACCTGGGCATATGTCAAGCCCTCGTCACTCGCCTCTGGCCGTAAGGTCAATGTGACCGCGGCTGATCTTGGTGGGCGCAAGAGAGCCTTGGCTTTTCCACTGCCTCCCGCCTTTTTCGGCATCGCCTTTCCGCGTGGCCTTGTAGTGTCTACATGGCTCACCGGAGGCGTGCTAGACGTGGTCTGGGCTGCGGGATTGGCTTCAGCTTTGCGCACCTTCTTCGCCTTTTTACCTCTCCGCACCACCTCGCTCCACGTCTCCACTGGTGGTTGCGATCCCTGTGAAGGGGTCGCTTTGCCACGTGTGGGCGTTGGGGTGGGAGGGATCGCTGCTGCCGCAGCCTTTTTAGCTGCCTTGGCTGCTGGCGCTTTCACTGCCTTGGGAGCCTGTGCCTTGGCTCCACTTGCCTGCGGCGCAGGTCTGCTGAGGTCCGCCTGTAGGGGTGGACGAAAAGCCGACGGTGGGAGTAGGCGGTTTTCTAGCCTGGCAAGCTTGATATCAATCATGCGATCGATATCGCTGATTATGGCTGCCCGCTGATCCGCCATACTCCTATCCTCCGATTGTTGCTTGGGCGCATTGGTGCGGGTTCGCTCCGCGGAGAGATGTTCGAGGTCCTCACGGAGCTTGACCATCTCCTCGCTGAGGTTCTCCACCCTCTTTCTCAGTTCTGCGTTTTCAGAACGCAGAACCCGCACCTCTTCGTCACAAGTCCGTTCCGCCATTGCCGCCACAGCTTGCTCAATTTGAGTGGCAGCTTTCTTAAGGGCATTTACAAAGGTGCCCTTAAGGTTCTTCGATTTGCGAGCGACGTCAAGAATAACCTTGACGCCGCTCTCCACGCGTCTTTCGAGGCAGTCCGCGGGCACAGCCGCGAGCTCCCTGGCTGACTGTAGGACCTCCGATTCGTCCTGTAGCTCAAGTTCAGCCCGTTGAGCACTGACAAGGGCCTCCTTCGCCTTTGCAAGGCCGACGTAGTGCCCAGTGGTGGGCGGTCTACCTCTTCCTCGCTTGGCTGTGCTTTTCGGTGCGGGCGCAGTGATGATAGAGCTGGCACATGACTCGCCGCTGCTGTCCGCATCCGGGGCACTCCTCTTATTACGTCGCCTACCGCTAGCGACAGAACCTCCATCTGAGTAAGAGATGGCCGTGTCCATCCCGGAGCAGTCAGAATCTGCTTCCGAAACAAGCACCGCCGTCTCCTCCTCCTGCCTAGTAAGGCATTTCTCCCTACTCTCCAAGCTTCCCTCAACATTGCCCTTATAAGTTTTAGGAGCCTGTGCCTTCAACCGCTGGTCCTTGCCGCTAAGCACCAGTGGTCCCGGGTCCAAAATCGACCCATCCTTCGTTTTGCCCTTGCGGGGCTTTTCAGCTGCTCTAGAGCAGCCACTAGTTCCAGCAACAGAAGAGAGGGCCGCCCCCGGATTGGTGGGATCCGCAGGCAGTTCCTTCTCTTCTCCAAATCGCGCGCATTCGTTTCCATTTCCTTCGCCAAAGTCGTTTGAAAAATCGGTCCGTCTATATTTGTGTCTTAAATCCACTATCTCCACAACAGGTTTTTTCGACATTAGTTTTGATTCCCACGATAGTGAGGGATATAAGCAGTCCACCCGGGCAGTGCCCTCTGTACCCGGGTAACCCTAATCCGCCTGGGGGGTCGGGCGGTGCCCCAGCGATGGCCGCTCGCTGCCGGAGGTATCCCCTCCGCCACCTGTAACAGGCGCCTTACGCCGCGCAGGACCCGAAGGTGCCCCAACGTAAGACTTTGGAGATTTTTTAGTGAGGTTTACTCCTCTCGGGGCCGGCCGGTTAAGGCAAGCCCCCCTGGCCCTGAGACATGCCGCGAGACATGACCACCGCAAGTCAGGGTAACAGGTTCGCCCGACTGTGGCCGAAGCCTGTCCGCCAGCCGTACATTGACGACCGACGAACCAGCCGCGCGAAGGCGGAATTCGCCTCCTCCCTGCGGATTTTTTATAGAGGTTATCTCCTCGCAGCCCCCTCCACTCAGTGTGAAGGCGGCCCCCGTTCCTGCGACCCCAC
The DNA here is from genome assembly GCF_024362695.1 of Pectinophora gossypiella. NCBI lineage: Eukaryota > Metazoa > Arthropoda > Insecta > Lepidoptera > Gelechiidae > Pectinophora > Pectinophora gossypiella. The sequence goes on from NC_065410.1 coordinate 86,852, forward strand.
CAAGTGCAGGCTTACGGGTTGCCCGACGGTGGCCGAAGCCGTTGCCCGCCCAGAGTTATCTGAGCGGACCCGCCGCGCGTTGGGTTCTTCTTAGCTTCACTGTGGAAGTGATATGGAGTAAGCGGCATTTCCAATCACTTCCACAGCTACTGAGCCCCCCCGCCACGACAAGGCGAGAACCCATTGGGGGGGAACCTAACCTAACCTAACCTAACCTAACCTAACCTAACCTAACCTAACCTAACCTAACCTAACCTTTTTTTTTTTTTTTTTTTTTTTTTTTTTTTTTTTTTTTTTTTTTTTTTTTTTTTTTTTTAACGTTGGGAAATGCATTTACGCATACCCGCCGCCATGGGGATGACGACGGGTTATGTGGGACTCCGGGATCTCAAGTATCCCGCCTACCCACTAAAACCCAACGGTGTTCATCTTGCCGCCTGAGTGGGAGCCACGGGGACGCGCCCGCATACATCCGCGACTCCCAGGCGGTGTCCATACGGACCCGGCTCGGTGAGCACTGTGGTGCTCTTAATCGTCAGTGACGCGCGGAACACACGCGCGCCTACCAACACGGGGACTTAGTGCCGGGTGACGGACGCCCCCCGCATCCGTCACCAGCATCCCCACTTACGGGACGCGCCGATCATGCGCCAACCTCCTCCGTCCCACCCGAGTCCGACGGATCGGGTCAGACGCAGGATCGGCCTCCCGCGACCTCTCGGCGGCCTCCTTCTGCGCCACCACGTCCTCGCAGAAGGAGTATACCGCCCTCCAGGCCCTCTCGCTGCCGACCATGGCCGAGACCACGGCAGGCAACGACAGATCCTGGCCCACCACGCACCTGAGTCGCGTCCGCGACTCAGCCCATTCTGGGCATGCGGCGAGAGTATGGTCCGCCGTATCCTCGGCGGCGCCGCAATGGTGGCAGACTGGGGTCGGCTCTCTTCCAGCGACCCTGCACAGGTATCTGCCAAAGCAGCCATGCCCGGACAGGACCTGCGTCAGGCGGAAAGAGAGCGCCCCGAACCGTCTATCGACCCATTCGTCTAGAACGGGTCGTATCGCCCCCACTGTTCTGTGACCAGCGCTCGGCGACTCCAACGTTTGCAGCCATCTCAGGAGGGTATCTCGACGAGCGTTATGTCTCAGTCTCGAGATCTCCTCCGGAGACGGCGCACCACCGTCAGCACGCGCTCGAGCCGTGTGTTGGTAAACACTGGCCAGAACTGTGGCGTCCAACTCCCATGGGGGGGTACCGGCCAAGGCGCAAGCAGCCTCGAACGAGATGGTACGGTACCCCCTCACCACTCTTGTGGCCATGGCTCTTTGAGGCCTCCTCAAGAGGGCCCTGTTATGGGCGCTAAGAGCGTCTACCCATATGGGAGCGCCATACAGGGCCATTGATCGGACCACCCCGCAGTACAGGCGTCGGCAGCCCACCTTTGGTCCACCAATGTTTGGCAGCAGCCGGCTAAGCGCGCCAGCAGCAGCAACCAGTCTTGGCGCCAAGCCGGTGAAGTGCGCACGGAAGTTCCATCGGCTGTCTAGGACGAGGCCTAGGTAACGCATCGTCGATTTGACGCCGATGGAAACTCCCCCCACCACTATGTGCGCACCAGTTGGCGGCGCTGCTCGAGGCCCATGGAAGCACAAGGCTTCCGACTTGGACAGTGCCACCTCAAGACCCAGCTGTCTTATTTTCCCCACCACGTGAGCCACGCCCGCCGTAGCGAGAATGGCAGCCTCTCGGTAGGTGCTGCTTCGAGCCGTCACAAGGGTATCGTCGGCGTAACAAGTTACGTCGACCCCTCGGAGATTCGCTCCACGCAGCACCCAGTCGTAGCCAATGTTCCACAGGAGCGGGCCGAGGACCGAACCCTGTGGAACACCGCACGACACTGACCACTCTCGCCATCCCTCAGACGCCGGGAAGCTCACGGCCCTCAGGGAGAGGTATGCCGCTAGCAACCGGCGGAGGTACGGGGGCACCTCGTGGTACTTGAGCGCTTCCCGGATGCAGCTCCAGGGCAGGGTGTTGAAGGCGTTGGCGATGTCCAGAGACACCGCCAAGACGACCTCCCCCCGAGCTACAGCGGCGTCCGCTAGGGCCCTCACCCGCGCAATAGCGTCGATGGTGGATCTGCCCCGGCGGAAACCGAACTGGTATGCGCTCAAGTCCGGACCGACATCCTCAAGGTGCTCGATGATCCGAGCGGCGATAACTCGCTCGAGGAGCTTACTCGCCTCATCAAGCAGCACTATGGGCCTATAAGCAGACGGTGCATCTGCCGGCCTACCGTCTTTTTTAATCAGGACCAGTTTCCCCGTTTTCCAACGGTGCGGAAACTGGCCCCTCGCCAGGCAAGCTGTAAAAAGAGCCCTCAGCCATGGCTCTAACGCGTCCTCTGCCCTTAGGGCAGCAACCCACACACGGCCGGGAATACCATCGGGGCCTGGGGCGGTGTTTTTGGCCTGAAGCCTGCGTACCGCCACCCGCAGCTCTGCCTCGGTCACAGGGGGCACCTCTGCCTCATTGTTCGTGGCGTCTTCGTCTGGCTCGCCGCGCAGTGCCATCGGTGGAGGCGTGTGTTCAGGCCTGTTCGGAAACAGGGCCGACACGACTTGGCTCACAAGCTCCGGCTGGAGGCTCTGAGTCAGTGGGGGAGCCCAGGGGCGAAGCTTACGCCTCACCATCCTGTACGGCCTGCCCCACGGATCGGCGTCAAGAGACTCCAGCATCTCTCGTTCCGCCAAGTCTTTGGCCTCACCGATAGCCACCTGCAGGGCCCTCTTGGCCTCTCTATACGCATCGGCGGCCTGTGCTGTGAGCACCTCGTCTCGGATGCGACGTCTTCGGCTTCTGGTGTACCGGCGCCTCGCCTCTACGCAGGACGCGCGTAGCTGCGAGAGTTCGGCGGACCACCAGTACACCGCTCGCCGACCAGGAAGCGCTCTGACTCGCGGCATACAGGCATCGCAAACTCTTGCGATAGCCGCCTGTATTGCCTCAGCTTCCGTCTCGACATCCTGAGAGACCCCGGGATGGAGCCACGCCTCTATGATGACCGCCTCCTCCAGCGCGTCATAATCGAGGCGCTTTAATGCCCACTTGGGACCGTTGCCTTCCAGGGCTCGGATCGGGCTCGTCGGGGTAGCAGGGAGCGTGGACACACTGAATCGGATGTACAAGTGGTCCGACAGCGTCTCCACGCCCTCCTGCACTTCCCAGCTCTGAACACAGCGCGCCAGGGCAGCGTCCGCGAACGTAACGTCCACGATAGAGCCGCCCTGTTGCCGCACGCACGTGTTCACCGATCCACGGTTGACAACGGTCAATCCGGCGGTCAGCGCCCACTCTTCAACTGCCTCGCCACGACTATCTGTCGCCGGGCAGCCCCAGGCCGTCGACTTGGCGTTCAAGTCGCCAGCGACTATCACACGGACAGTGCGCCTCCGCCCCACAAGCACACCGACCTCAAGCAAGAACTGCTCGAAGTCGGACAGGCTGCGGTTTGGCGAGAAGTACACGCTGACCAGTGTGACATCGCCTAGGACAGCGGCAGCATAGCCCCCACCCCGCACAATGTGCGCAAATGGAGGCAATCCCGCCCCAGTCCGTGTAACCAGTGCCGCCATTCCGGTCCGGTCACCAACCCAGTTCTCCCTAGGAGGGACTGAGTATGGCTCCGAAACCATCGCCACGTCAATCAGCCACTCTGCCATGCTCTGGATCAACAGGTCCTGAGCCCTGGCAGAGTGGTTGATGTTGGCCTGTAGAGCGTTTAGAGCCATCAATTGATGCTCATGTGCTCTTCACCGGCTCGTCCCGCAGCTTGCGGGGGGGAAGGACGCGGGGGAACCTTTGGTCCATTGCGGTTCTTCCTTCTACTTCTGGATTGGGCAGTACATGTTGAACCGCCCAATCGGTGCTCTGCCGGTCTTCGCGCCGCCTCGCACACTGTGCAGTGCGGGGTGGCAGAACACTCCGAAGATTGGTGGCCGGTTTGGCCACATCGGTAGCATTGAGTGCTACGATCCACTTCGGAGTCACACAGGGCATGAGTATGACCGACCTCGAAGCATCTGTAACACCGCATAGGACGTGGCTCCAGGACCTTGACCTGCGCGGAGGTCCAGCCCACCAAGAGGCGACCGCCATCAGCCACCTTTTTGGCGGCTGCTATGGGACAGCTCAGCAGGATTGAACCCATTCCGCCTGCACCCTCGCGGATAGCGCCAGCCTTGATTGTGTCGGCCGTGCATCCTCCGGCTTTGGCAACTGCCTCCACCACCTCCTGAGTGGAGACGGAGTCATCCAGTCCCACAATGCGCATGTTTGCGCACTTTGTGGGTCTGGAGACTTTTACAACGTCTCCGCTCATCGACTCTCTCAACTTTGTGGCTAAGGAGTCGGCCTTCTCGGTGCTTGTAGCACCCGCAACTTCCAACACACGTGCGCCGGTTGCTGCCTTGCGAATCCTGAGGCTCGTGATACCAAGGCTCTGTATATCAACCTTGGATTTGGCTTCTCTCAGGATATCCGCGTATGTTGTTCCTCTCTCCGCTGCCGCTGGCTGTAGCTGCACAACCACCGCAGCCGAACGCGGAGGACGCAGCTTTGGCGCCTTGGGGCGTTGCAGCGGTTGGGCTGAGGCCACCTTCTGCTTACGACCTTTGCCGACAACAGTCCAGCCGGCGCCAGCAGGCCCTGAAGGTGGGGGACAGGCCCCACTCTGGCCATTGGTCCCTCCCTTCTTTTTCCTGTTCCTCCCCCCTCGCGTCTTCCTCTTTTTCGGAGGCGCAGAGGCCGAACTACTGGCCGCCGCAGTCGGGCCTTGCAAGGCCGCAGACGGGGCAGCACGCGAGGTGCTAGCGGCCGTGGCCGCTGTGGCAGTCGCTTTCTTAGCCACAGTTGTGGCGGGAGCCTTCGCTGCAGCAGCAGACGCCTTCGCTGCAGCAGCGTATGAGAGCGCGTTTTTCCGATCCGCCGCCAGCGGTGGACGCGTCACTTTTGGAGGCAGGAGCCGGTCCTCCAGGCCTGCCAGCTTCGCATCGATCATGAAGCCAACTTGGCTTATGATCTGCGCGACTAGGCCTTCCTCTTTATCAGACACGGCTCTACTGCTCGTGGCTGGCGGCGGATTCGCACGTCTTGCTGGTAAGGAGCGCACAGCTCTCGGCGCCGACTCCGGTTGCGGGCTCTCTGCAAGCGGTTCGGGAGCAGGCGACGGCACTCTCTGAGTTGGATTCAAAGAGGCCTTGAGCTGGCGCATCTCGCCACGGAGCACGTCTATCTCCTTTTGCTGCGCGTCAAGTTTCGCCTGTTGGCGAGCATTCTGTTCCTGCAGCTTGCGCGTTTCATCGCTGGTAGACGTGGCATGCAGGGCAGACAGAGACTCTTGGAGTAGCTGTGCGGCATCCTTCAGGGCACGTACGAACGTACCCTTCAGTTGTCCCGATTTCACAGCTACGTTGCGAACGATGCCAATCGCCTCTTTCGCCTTCTCATGCAGCTCTGCAGCCGTAAGCGAGACGGCTTCTGAGCCTGAGTCCATCAGCTGGGTTTCCGTCTCCGACGATGGGTTGGACCGTCGGAGGTAGAAAGTCCTCTTGGCCGCTTTGGCCACTTCTTCCTCGGCTTGCAGCCTGAGCGCTTCGCGCACGGCACGGTTATGTTCGGCCTTGGCTTTCGCAAGGCCGACGTATTCGCCGGTAGTGGGAGGGCGTCCCCTACCCCTCTTGGCCCGAGCCCTGAGGACGGGCGAGCCGCGTGCTGTTTCCGGCACTTGGCTGCCATCGTCAGAGGACGGGTCCGAAAGCGAAGCTGTCTTCCGCTTTCGCCACAGCTTGCCCTCCGGAAGGGAGGTCACACTCTCCATCGAGCACACTGTCCTTAGACTACTCACTTCGTCCGAGGACGAAGCGGAGTAAGGACGTGACCTTGGCTGCTCTGACTGAGCACTAGGCCCAGGAGCAGCTCCTTCAGCATTAGGTGCTGACTTCGAAATCGGTGTGGGGATGCGCTCCAGCACCACCCGCACTTCGGGAAGTGCGGATGGTGTTGGCGCGCGCGAGTCTTGTCCGGTAGTAGTGGCGTCGAACGCCGGGTAGAAGTCTACCCTTTGAGTCGGGGATTTACGAAGGCTATCGGAGCCTACGGAGCGATCGCAGCCCCCCCCACATACGATTGGGGGCCTTAAGCTGGATTCACCGGTTTCCCGGCTGCCAGCGTGGGTAGTTGAATTTTTGAGCGCTTCCATGGTCCAGTACATCTGGGACGGTTTTATTTACTGGGGTTGTCTCCCCAGGGTAGTCCTAGCGGCCTGACCGTCAGACCATCCAGCCCATCGCCGGACACCACCAACTTAAGCTTGCGGTAATTTTTTACAGAGGTTGTCTTCCTCGCGGCCCCCTCCGCTCAGTGCGAAGGCGGCCCCCGCTCCAGACAGCGTTGCGTCTGGGCTACGGGTCGGGCCGACGGTGGCCGAAGCCATTGCCCGGCATTGCTGCCGGACCCGCCGCCCCTGCCAACGGTGGAGCCGAAGCCCCTGTCGTCTGGCCGAAGCCAGAGACGCCGTCGGATGGTCACCCTCCTGTGTCCACTCTGCGCACCACCTCGTCCCTGCAGAGGGCCACGAGCAAGGGTGACTCCACCACGCTGTTTTGGTCCGCGCCGGCCGAAGCCGGTACCCCCCCATATCTGGGGGGGCATTCCCCTATCCGCCACCTGGGGACGCGCCCGATGGGAGATCAGCAACTCCACACGGGAACCTAACCTAACCTAACCTAACCTAACCTAACCTAACCTAACCTAACCTAACCTAACCTAACCTAACCTAACCTAACCTAACCTAACCTAACCTAACCTAACCTAACCTAACCTAACGGAAGCCTGGCAAATCTGACTACACCAACCCCAAATCATACCGACCGATTGGGCTACTCTCAGTCCTGGGGAAGGTGATGGAAAAAATGATGATCAGAAGGATCAGGTGGCACACCCTACCCAGGATGAATACCAGACAGTATGGCTTCGTCCCCCAGCGCTGTACGGAAGACTCCCTCTATGACTTGCTCCAGCATATAAGACGCAATATTAGCGATCACAAAATTAATATAGTAATATCTCTGGACATAGAGGGGGCTTTTGACAGCGCTTGGTGGCCAGCCATTAAGATCCAGCTCAAGGAGAAAAAATGCCCGCCAAATCTCCGGAAGTTGGTCAATAGTTACCTAAGCGACAGGAAGGTCACGGTCAGATATGCCGGAGAAGAAACCACGAAATGCACAAACAAAGGTTGCGTACAGGGCTCCATCGGTGGTCCTACTTTTTGGAACCTGTTACTGGATCCGCTATTGAACGAACTGGAGAGCAGGGGTGTATACTGTCAAGCTTTCGCCGATGATGTGGTCCTGGTATTCTCTGGCCATTCAGTCTCTGCCCTTCAGGAACAGGCGAATGACACTCTCGAACATGTGCAGGGATGGGGACAGCGTAATAAATTGAAATTTGCCCCACATAAAACCAACGCAATCATCATCACCAACAAGATGAAGTTTGAAATCCCATCTCTGCACATGGGCGACACCGCCATACAGCTTGTAGAGGAAATAAAAATACTGGGTCTCACTATAGACCACAAATTAACGTTCAACACGCATGTTGCAAATATTTGCCGGAAAGCAACAAACCTTTACAAGTTGTTGGCGAGGTCAGCAAAGATATCATGGGGACTGAACCCGGAGGTGATCAGGACCATATACATGGCAGTAATTGAGCCAACCATACTCTACGCAGCAAGTGTCTGGGCCGCGGCGGCAGCAAAAATAACAGTGCAAAAACAATTAAACGCAATACAAAGGGGATTTGCACAAAAAATCTGCAGGGGTTACCGCACGATCTCATTAAACGCAGCCCTAATTATAGCCGGCATCCTCCCCTTGGACCTTCGGGTGCAAGAGGCGGCGAAACTCTATGAGGCGAAGCGAGGGAGACCCCTAGAACACCTGGACGGCGGGGACTTGGCAGATAGGGAAATCGAAGAAAAGGAGTGCTTCCTGAAGGTCATGCATCCGGCCAGCGAGGAAGACATAGAATTCCAATGCCTCGAAAATACCGACCCCCAGACATTGGAAGAGTATCATATAA
>NC_065410.1:102500-112500 GCF_024362695.1 Pectinophora gossypiella
CCCCCTACCCTCCCTGTTGCGATTTATTAGGAAGCCACGATCACATATCTGCTTAGAAAAAACCACTCACAATTTTGACAATTTTTGGATTTCTTCTTTTCTTATTTATTTACTTATTTACTCATTGACTCATTCAATCATTTACTTATTTACTTATTTTTCCAAAATGTTGTAGAAATTCGGGGTATTTCATGCGGTCCGGCAGCTTTGTTGCTTTTTGTGTTCTTTTGCGAGACCTCCGGCTCAGGGAGGGTAAAATGTTTACTTATCGCATCATCCGTTTCTGCGGTCTTATGAAATTAAAATACGGTGTTCTTGATTGATTTTGTGAAAGGCTGTGATGACAGTATCCTTACGGGGTAGACATACTCCAGATATACGTTACAATTTACGTTAAATATCGCTTTCTTCACGGTTCGTAACCGAGACAGGGCGGGTAGGGGTATAATCTTCAGTCGTGTGGAGTGTAATAGAAACAACAGATACAATAGTAGTGCATTTAATAAAATAAAACCGAGTGAGCGCTTCGGGTCCACACGCGGCCGTTTATTGTATAACAAATAATTGTACTTAAAGGCGCAGTAGGGCCTTCATCGGACTCAGTCATTTTTCTAATGTAGCACTGGACGTGGGTAGTTAAAACAATTTAATAGTTACTTAATCACACGTTATTTAATTTAAAGTACTTTGAAACAAAATGAACTTCTAAATTATTGTATCACACTATTAAGGCACATAAATCACTATTAATCAACAGAAATGGTTAAGGATTCCTCGGATTTAAAGCGATCCGTCGCGGGTACGGTGCGCAGGCGGCTGTCCCTCGAACTGTCACACTGACAAGACGACCGCCCCGCCGCCATATGCAAACGACGTTCCGCTAGAGTGAACGTCAGCGTAGTTCACTCTAATCCGTACAGATGGCGCTCTATGAGGCGCCGTCATACTCATACTCAATGAATTGACAACAGCTTTTGTTTTTACCGACTTCAAAAAAGGAGGAGGTTCTCAATTCGACCGTATGTATATTTGTTTTATGTTTGTTCGGGGATAACTTCGTCGTGTATGAACCGATTTTGATAATTCTTTTTTTGATCGAAAGGAGATATTCCCAAGGTGGTCCCATGTCAAGGAAGTCAGGGTCTGATGATGGCAGACCAAATAAATCGAGGGGAATTTTCAAAAATCGTAGGGGTGACTAGTGCATTTGTAAAATCAAATTGATCGGATCGGTCTCAAGGCTCCCGGAAAACTTCCAGACCTTCGGAAACTGGTCAGCTTTAGGGAGACACCCTATGGCCTGGCTAATAATAATAATAATATCGTTTATTTCAGATCTAAAAATCCATACATTAAAATAGATACCACAAACAATTAAAATAGTAAAAATCTAATACAAATTCAAATTAAACTATTTAAAATTAAAACTAAACTATAACTATAAACACGGTGAAGCTATAAAGCTAAACTATAGAACCTGAAGCAATTTTTCTTTCACAAAACGTATTTAAATCTTGATCAAATCCAATCGCCTGTAAAAAAAACAAAATGGCGGAAAAACAAGATGGCCGCCACAAAAAAAAATGTTTTTTTTAGAAGAAGCCCCTTTGGGTAAAAATAATGTATGGAGCGCTTGCTCAAAACGTCATGTAGAGTACGGAAATACTTTCTGGTCACCAAAAACTGCTCCGCGTCCGAGAAACACCCTACGGCCTGGCAAAACTATCGCACGTGAACCAATTTTTCTTTCACGACACCTATTTAAATCTTGGTCAATTTTCATCGCGGGTGAAAAAAAAACACAATGTCGGAAAAACAAGATGGCCGCCATACAAAATTTTGTTTATCAAGAAAATGTCTCGGGGGTATGAAATATATATCGGGGTAGTGATGGGAACGTCATGTAAAGTATGGAAATACTTCCCGATTTTCGAAAACTGCTCCGCATCAGGGTCACTACCCCAAGTACTTGGTAACATACCCCAAGTACTTGGTACCAAACCCCAAGTACTTGGTACCAAACCCCAAGTACTTGGTACCATACCCCAAGTACTTGGTACCATACCCCAAGTACTTGGTACCAAACCCCAAGTACTTACTACCAAACCCCAAGTACTTACTACCATACCCCAAGAACTTACTACCATACCCCAAGTACTTGGTACCAAACCCCAAGTACTTACTACCATACCCCAAGTACTTACTACCATACCCCAAGTACTTACTACCATACCCCAAGTACTTACTACCACACCCCAAGTACTTACTAGCATACCCCAAGTACTTGGTACCAAACCCCAAGTACTTACCACCATACCCCAAGTACTTACCACCATACCCCAAGTACTTACCATCATACCCCAAGTATTTACTACCATACCCCAAGTACTTACTACCATACCCCAAGTACTTACTACCATACCCCATGTACTTACCACCATACCCCAAGTACTTACCACCATACCCCAAGTACTTACTACCATACCCCAAGTACTTACTACCATACCCCAAGTACTTACTACCATACCCAAAGTACTTACTACCATACCCCAAGTACTTACTACCATACCTCAAGTACTTGGTACCAAACCCCAAGTACTTACTACCATACCCCAAGTACTTGGTACCAAACCCAAAGTACTTACCACCATACCCCAAGTACTTACCACCATACCCCAAGTACTTACCACCATACCCCAAGTACTTGGTACCATACCCCAAGTACTTGGTACCAAACCCCAAGTACTTACTACCAAACCCCAAGTACTTACTACCATACCCCAAGAACTTACTACCATACCCCAAGTACTTGGTACCAAACCCCAAGTACTTACTACCATACCCCAAGTACTTACTACCATACCCCAAGTACTTACTACCATACCCCAAGTACTTACTACCACACCCCAAGTACTTACTAGCATACCCCAAGTACTTGGTACCAAACCCCAAGTACTTACCACCATACCCCAAGTACTTACCACCATACCCCAAGTACTTACCATCATACCCCAAGTATTTACTACCATACCCCAAGTACTTACTACCATACCCCAAGTACTTACTACCATACCCCATGTACTTACCACCATACCCCAAGTACTTACCACCATACCCCAAGTACTTACTACCATACCCCAAGTACTTACTACCATACCCCAAGTACTTACTACCATACCCAAAGTACTTACTACCATACCCCAAGTACTTACTACCATACCTCAAGTACTTGGTACCAAACCCCAAGTACTTACCACCATACCCCAAGTACTTACTACCATACCCCAAGTACTTACTACCATACCCCAAGTACTTACTACCATACCCCAAGTACTTACTACCATACCCCAAGTACTTACCACCATACCCCAAGTACTTACTACCATACCCCAAGTACTTACTACCATACCCCAAGTACTTGGTACCAAACCCCAAGTACTTACCACCATACCCCAAGTACTTACTACCATACCCCAAGTACTTACTACCATACCCCAAGTACTTACTACCATACCCCAAGTACTTACTACCATACCCCAAGTACTTGGTACCAAACCCCAAGTACTTACTACCATACCCCAAGTACTTACCACCATACCCCAAGTACTTACTACCATACCCCAAGTACTTACTACCATACCCCAAGTACTTACCATCATACCCCAAGTACTTACCACCATACCCCAAGTACTTACTACCATACCCCAAGTACTTACTACCATACCCTAAGTACTTACTACCAAACCCCAAGTACTTACCAACATACCCCAAGTACTTACCACCATACCCCAAGTACTTACCACCATACCCCAAGTACTTACTACCATACCCCAAGTACTTACTACCAAACCCCAAGTACTTACCAACATACCCCAAGTACTTACCACCATACCCCAAGTACTTACCACCATACCCCAAGTACTTACTACCATACCCCAAGTACTTACTACCATACCCCAAGTACTTACCACTATACCCCAAGTACTTACCACCATACCCCAAGTACTTACAGGCCTGAAAACTACTCCGGCGTGTAGAGGAGGTCCGGCCGATTCTGGTAAACCCAAACTTGGGCCTAGTAGCTCCAATAGTTTCAGAGCTAGACCCTGCTAAACAACGGGTTTGACAGATGTCAAAGATTTTTGGACTGCTGTAGCTCGACCCCATTCTGCCCGATTTTGCTGGGGTTTCTTTGGCAAACATTCCCCTGGCCTGGACTGTCGACTCAGACGGTTTTCAGGCAGATCGGTCGCCTGAAATTTTTCAGGCCTGAAAACCGCTCCATCGTGTAGGGGGGGTCGCGCTGAGGCAGATAAGCTAAAGCACTAGTGGTCTCCGAGCAATAACGGCGGAGTTACGGTGCTTCAAGTGTCGGATTTGACATAAGCGCCGCCATCTTGGAAAAATTCAAACCTGCATAACTCTGGACATATAGATCCAATCTGGACGCGGTTTTTTCTGGATGGTAGGGCTTGGGAAGACCTGTCTCTTGACGTATGAATTGGGCCTCTACATAGAGCGTAAGTAGATTTTTGGCTCTACCTCACTAAATAGCCCAAACACAACCTGGTTTTTTCGAAGTTTTGGCCAATATTAGATTGCTAGAAGTGGCCCCAGAGATCGAGAGTAGCCGGACTCTACGTAGAGACCTAACAAATAAAACTTTTACTTTTGTATTGTTCTTGTTTTAATTTTGTTTTATTTTGGTGTTATTTTGCATTACTTACTTTGCCTATGTCTATGTGTATATACTTATAATCCACGGTATTTGACAATCACTGGAATTCGTTGGCGACTCCACATACAGGTACACGTACACACATACACAAATATATACACACACAAACGAACACTCTCTCTTGCACACACACATACACGTACACACTCTCTCCCACATACACCTATACACACATACACACACACACACGAACAATAAACACTTACCTGCAGTTGATTTGACCGGCGTAGACGCTTACTCACCCATCTGACAGCATATCTAGAACTGTAGGATTGACCCGTTGCTGTGCAGCGAAGTATCTGAAACAAAGGATAGAAAATTAAAACATAGACTTATTATTAAATAAAACTTACTCTAATAATCAAATATTTACATTTATATTTTATTTTAACTTATACAATTTTATTTACATAACTGTCTCTAGTTTTAGAGACAATATATTATACTTTTGACATAGACGCGTGCCCCTGACAAAAATGAGTTTCGGCTTTAGAACACCCGCAAAAAAGGATATGACAAAGCCCGCATCCCCGAAGGCTCCTGAGAAGCCCAACGTAAGACTGAGCATTGACGCCTGGGAAGCTGGGGAAATTGTAAATCTGACACAGGTCACACCCCCCTCGCAGCCAAAGCCAACGGACGTGATCCCCTCCAAATATACCACATGCAGGAAGGCTTCCTCGCAGAGTGCACTGGCAGGGAAATCAAACGCCTCACCGGTGCTACCATCTACACCGGTGACTAGGGCGGCAAAAGCCAGGACATGGGTGACCAAGGGGAAAACGTACCTAAGCGAGTCACGAAACATGAAGACGGAGCTTAAGACTGGTATCATCGCCGCCCTGGACAATCTTTATAGATGCTATAAAGAGGCGGAGGCTGATAAGACGGTAACGTGGGGAAGGGTAGAGTCGGAGAAGGAAAAATCTGGGGATGAAAATGATAAGGGGAAACCTGACCAAGCGGGGACCAAGGGAATGGACAGGGAGGCAGGGAATAAGATACTGGAAAAAATTGCAGACCAGACGCGACTCCTCCAAGAAAATAGCAGAAAGATGGAAGAGCTGAAAATGATAATAGAGGATACAAGGAGGAATGAGATAGAGAGAGGCTCCTACGCGAGCGTAGCAGCGAGACCACCGAGAAGAGCGACTTCAGAGCGGACTGCGCTGCACTCGGTAGTTATTACCTCCGAAGATAAAGAAGAGACGGGAGACGAAGTGATGGACAGGGTGAGAAAGGCTGTAAATGCTAAAGAAGGAGACATAGAAATAGAGAGAGTAAGGAAAGCGAAGGATCGGAAAGTCATATTGGGATGTCGGACTAAAGAGGAGAGAAGGAGAGTCAAAGACCGAATCGAAAAAGCAGGACAGCGCCTCAGCGTCGAGGAGGTGAAAAATAAAGACCCGCTACTGGTGCTCCGAGGCGTCCTCCGCAGCCACTCAGACGAGGAACTGCTGGGGGCGCTAAGGAGACAGAACCGGGATATTTTTCAGGGCCTCGACGAGGAGGAAGGCCGAGTCACTGTCAAGTTCCGCAGGTACGCGCGAAACCCGAACACTAACAACGTGATCGTCACCACCTCCCCCACGATTTGGAACCGAGCGCTACAAAAAGGTAGAGTACGAATAGATCTGCAGACAGTAAATGTTGAGGACCAATCTCCGCTTGTGCAGTGCACGCGCTGCCTTGGGTATGGGCACAGCCGACGGTTCTGTAAAGAACCATCAGACCTATGCAGTCACTGTACGGGACCACACCTCAGGGCAGACTGTCCTCAGCGCATGGCTGGAGCAGAGCCGGAATGCAGAAATTGCTGCAAAGCAGAATTTGAAAACACGGCCCACAACGCCTTCAGCAATGAATGTCCAGTCAGAGCGAAATGGGACAGACTGGCACGGGCATCAGTAGCGTATTGCTAAGGTGGTTCCAAAGAATACTCCGTACAAGATACTCCAAGCAAATCTCCAGAGGAAGAAGTTGGCGACCCAGGAGCTTATGATTGAGGCCAGAAAGCGCAAAGCAGCCGCAGCGCTAATTCAGGAACCCTACGTGGGCGGAGCAACGAGGATGAACGGGTTTAGAGGCGTTAGAGTTTTCCAGAGCACTAGGCCAGGAAGCGGGACTGTTAAGGCGGCAATAGCCATCTTTGACCCGGACCTTAACGTGGTACAGTACCCAGAACTCACCACGGAAAACATCGTCGTGGTGGGGATCCAAACCAGTGCCTGGAAACTCACGCTAGTCTCGTTCTACTTCGAGCCAGACCAGCCACTAGGGCCATACCTGAATGTCCTCAGAAAGGTGGAAAACAAGACGGGACCTAAGAGGCTCATTCTGGGAGGAGACGCCAACGCTTGGAGTATCTGGTGGGGGAGTAAGGAAACAAACGATAGAGGTGACGAAATGTTGGGAGCTCTCGACCAGCTTGGACTGCAGATACTCAACACAGGGGAAACTCCAACCTTCGACGTATTCAGAGGGGAAAGGCGCTACACCAGCAGCGTTGACATCACGGCCTGCACAGCGGACATGTTGGCGGTCACAGACGGTTGGAGAGTGGTGGAAGATCTGACGGGGTCGGATCACAACGGCATGGAGTTTTACATCAACCTGCAAAAGTCTAAGGGTGTGTGTGTCAAAAGAACAACAAGGATATTCAACACCAAAAAAGCTAATTGGGGCCAATTTCGTGCGAAGCTGGGCCAAATTATGCTTGAACAAGATGTAACAATAGCTGAAATAGAGAAAATTAGAACCACTGAGGAAATAGACATCATGACAGCAAAACTAACAGCAGCTACAATAGAAGCAGGCACACACACAATACCGAAGAAGAAAAATGCAGAAAAACTTACCTTGCCGTGGTGGTCCGAAGAACTAGCCAACCTGAAAAGGGAAGTCGCTACCAAGAAGAGGAGAATCCGATGTGCAGCGCCGATCAGGAGACCGAAGGTTGTTGAGGAGTACCTGAAACACAAAGAAAAGTATGAGATTGAAGTAGTCAAAGCACAGGTCGACAGCTGGAAAGAGTTCTGTGGAAAACAAGACAGGGAAGGGATGTGGGAAGGCATCTACAGGGTGATGGGAAGGACGGCAATAAGGGAGGAAGAAGTGCCAATGGTCAAAGGGGATAAGGTCCTGGATGCAGAGAACTCCGCCAAATATTTGGCCGAAACTTTCTACCCCAGAGATAACATAGAGGAAGATACTGAGGAGCATAGGTTGACAAGGGACAGGGCAGAGAAGTTGAATGAAGGGGATCAAGATGGTGCTTGCGACCCTCCGTTCACAATTAACGAATTAAATAGAGCTGCGGGTTCCTTCAACCCCAAAAAAGCGCCAGGTTCCGACGGGCTAACAGCGGATATATGGGGCCACCTGATTGATTATGACCCAGATACAGTGCTGTGTTTATTGAATAAATGCCTGACACATCGGTACTTCCCGCGATCATGGAAGGATGCGACAGTCATTGTGCTCCGCAAACCCGGGAAAGAAAGGTACGATTCCCCCAAATCTTATAGGCCGATTGGGCTTTTGCCTGTTTTGGGGAAAATCTATGAAAAGATGATCGTGGCCCGACTCAAGTTTCATCTACTTCCGAGGATGAGTACTCGCCAGTACGGCTTTATGCCCCAGAAGAGCACAGAAGACTCCCTCTATACGCTAATAAAGCACATACGATCCAAGCTCGAGGAGAAAAAGATCATAACCCTCGTGTCTTTGGACATAGAGGGAGCCTTCGATAGCGCATGGTGGCCGAAGATTAAAGTACGACTGGCTGAGGAAAGGTGTCCAGCAAACTTGAGAAAGGTCCTTGAAAGTTATTTGAGTGAGAGAACGGTGAGTGTAAGGTACGGGGGCACGGAGTACAAGACTAAAACTGAAAAGGGATGTGTCCAGGGGTCAATTGGTGGTCCCATACTCTGGAATCTGCTGCTAGACCCGCTTCTAAAAGGGCTAGAAATGAGAGGGTATTACTGTCAGGCCTTCGCCGATGACGTTGTTCTGACGTTTGACGGCTGCACAGCACGGGAGATCGAAGGACAGGCCAATGCCGCCCTCGAGTATGTTCGGGCGTGGGGGGTCATGAACAAGCTCAGATTTGCACCGCAGAAGACCAGCGCAATGCTGGTGACGCGGAAGCTGAAGCATGACACCCCACGTCTGACCATGGGCGGGGTCGACATCGGCATGTCAAAGCAAATCAAACTGCTAGGTCTCACCATCGACAATAAACTTACCTTTAACACACACGTCGCCAACGTCTGCTCCAAAGCCGTAAATGTGTACAAACAGTTAGCTAGGGCCGCAAGGGTGAGTTGGGGTCTCCATCCGGAAGTGATGCGCAGCATATACACCGCGGTGGTAGAGCCTATCGTCTTGTACGCCGCAAGCGCATGGGCGCCGGCGTCCAACAAACTGGGAGTGAGGTCTAAGCTGAACAGCGTTCAGCGAAGCTTCGCCCAGAAGATGTGTCGAGCATATCGCACGGTATCCCTGAACTCGGCACTGGTGCTGGCTGGGATACTCCCCTTGGACTTGCGTATACAGGAGGCCGCCTCGCTCTATGAGGCCCGAAGGGGAGTATGCCATCCAGCGCTGGCGGGTGGGGAGATCGAGCGTGTTGCATCGGCACTCCAGATGCCGCACCCGGCAGAACGGAGAGCGATAGAGCTGCGTCACCTGGTGGACGAGGAACACTATCGCGAAAATTGCGACTTCGAAGTCCGCATCTTCACGGATGGCAGCAAGATTGAGGGAAAGGTCGGAGCCGCACTATCCATTTGGACTGGTGCGGCGGAGACGAAAACCCGAAAGCTTGCTCTGCCATCCTACTGCACCGTCTACCAGGCCGAGCTTCTCGCTCTCTGCGAAGCCACTCGGGAGGCCCTGAAACGTAGAGAGACCAGCTGTGCCATATATAGCGACTCTATGGCAGCCCTCCTCACAGTCGTGAACCCCGAAGCCCTCCACCCTCTTGCCGTGGAATCTAGAGACGCCATTTACCGCAGTAGCATCCAGAACAAGAGCGTCTCCTTGTTCTGGATTAAAGCTCACGCGGGGTTGGAGGGTAACGAGAGAGCCGACTCGCTCGCAAAGGAGGCTGCCCTAAAGTCGAAACGCAAGCCGGACTACGATATGTACCCGGTATCATTCGTCAAACGCTTTATCCGTATGGATACGCTTGACGAATGGAACCGGAGATACAGCACGGGGCACACAGCGTCCACCACCAAGCTGTTCTTCCCGAGTGCG